>NC_043746.1:18833056-19027190 GCF_902148845.1 Salarias fasciatus | reverse complement strand
TGGCTTTCAGTAGAAATGTTATTTTACACAAAGGCCCTGGTGAGCAGCCTCTGCTTTCAAAGGGCTGAATCCTATTCTCTTTCAAAGCACACACACAGAGAGGTTGACTGGGAGCTGAGAGCCGGGGAGAGTGCTGCAGTGAGCACAGCCTCTCTTCTGCTCTTCACCCTCCCCGCTCTCGATCCCTGGCTCCCTCCCTCCACTGCCGGTCAGCCCACTGTCTTTAAAATGGAGTCATTAGGGAGGACAGACTATCATGCAGACAGAGGGGGAAGAAAACTTTCCCTCTTTTTTTTTTTTCCTTCTTCCTCTTCTTCTCTGAACTCTTCACTTTTAGCATGTTTGAGAAGACATTAATGTAGGAATATTAAATAAATAACTGCAAGAGAAGCAGATGAAATTAAGAGTGTACCAGGGGAATCTTAACTCTGCAATTGCAGATGAAAAGGCTTTCAGAATATGCATGCGATAGATCTCTGACCCACATTAGAGAACACAGTTCAAAGGGATCCTACATTCGTTTTTTTTTTTTTTTTTCACCATTTATTTAGCGAAGGAACGAACGTCTGTCGAGAATGCCACACAGACAGGAGGAGGTGTGCACGGCGAGCAGGTAGCCCTGCCGAGCATCCGCCTCACATGAGGTGAGAAGTCAGAGAAACGCGGGATATCAGGGCCCCTCGAAAGACATTCCGGGCCCCCGAGAAAAAGCCAGGATGTGACCCTTTCCACAAAGTTTGATAAGATGCAGGTGTTTCTGCGGAAAGAAAGCAGATCCCCCCACTTAAAATTCCTCTGTGCAGATACTGTATCCTGATAAAAGCCGTGAGTCTGTGGCAGACTTCCGAGAAGGAGCACCAATATCAAAGGCTCACCAAAATAAAAAAAAATAACAAAAGTCACCCTCGTGTTAAGAAAGGTTAATGCTGGCACCGGGGCACAGTGGCTGATTATCAGGTGAGCTTCACGTTTGACACGGTCCTGCTGTTGAGGTAGCGGCGGCGCCGCACAGCTGTCACACACGGTGACCAAACAGGTCTGGATTAAAACTCGGTGCCACTGAGCGAACGCGGCACTCAGACGGAAATTTGGTCGAACATTTTCAACTGTTTTCAACCACAGTGTGGGGCAGCGTGAGCAGCGAGGTGGAGGTGAGGGAGGAGGGGGCAGAAAACAGGAAATGTCAAACATCATTCCAGTATTCTTGGATCTCTTTTGGAAATAAATAAATTAATAAATACATAAATAAATAAAAGTGAAGCTGGCAGATCACAGCAGCGAATGTGGGGTGTTTACTTCTGGCAAATCGCTCCCGGGACCTGTTTGCAGTGTATAAAAATTGTAGGAGGGTGTTAATGCTACCAAATACATGTCCTTGTTTGCTCAGATTGCTGGTATTGATGCCATTTTCCCATGGCTTCAAAGACAACCTATGGAGTGCGCCGAGCTGCATTATCATTTGGCGTTTGCAGAAAACGGTCTGGTCTCTTCTAAACATCAGGGACTTTGCATCGCTATCAGAATTCAACAAATGCACTCCAGCCGACCTGAAATCATTAGATAAGCTGCTGCTTGTCTTCTCACCTTTTATACTCCTCATTATTTTTGCAGGAGAGAAAAAAAAATTGTACGACGATAAGCAACAATGCCGAGCGCTCTTCTGATTGAGGTTTTTTAAATTATAATGCAGTGTGTTTAAGCACTGAAGGTTAGCATCATTCCTTTTCCTTTTTACCATTTACCCCTAATTAAACTTTACCTCATTAGTACAGGGAAGACATTTCGTAAAAAGGGGATTTAATTAACATTTTATTATTATTCCATAATTTGGAGCGCACAGTGTTTGTTCTTTTGTATTACCCCTGACTCCTTTTGTTCCTCTTCGGCTTGACTCTATTGAATATCAAAGGTAACAATGGTGGCAACATACTGCAACTCCGAGTATTAATTAATTAAAGATTATCACTTTCAATTTATTAATTTATAAGTCATGACACGTTTTATGCATTAGCTATTTCATTCGACAATTTGCTTCCCCAGTGAAACTACATGTTGCTTTATCACTTCTATTATAGATTATACTTTTTTTTTTGATACGGATATGAATAGGTTTATGTAAATAATACAGAATTTTATCTGAATACGCGCTGAAAAAAATTTGCGTTCCACCTGGTCCCCCCGCTTTGAGTCCTAGTGTACATGAATTACACTGCCTCATCTGCTACAGTGGCTGAGCATCCAGCGAGGGACTAATGAAAATGCAAGGCATGAGTAACAAGGAGAAAACTTCATTTAAAAGACAAGATAAAGAATTTCTTGTGAATGTCACTCTGGCTGCAGCCTGTAATTGGTTTGGTTGGCATGTTCTGTGTGAGCGCAGCCTGAAGAGGACGGCGGTACGCTCCCCGCTCTCCAGCTCTTCCTGTCCTGAAATGTAATTCCATAATGTAATTCTCTCTCAGGGTTTTTACATGGAGCCCTCTTAAGGGTGCACTAGGTGCAGCAAAAAGAGACTCTCCACGCTGTTTGATCATGTAATGGTTCTGTGTCGCCATCACTTCAACTCCGGCTCGTCTTCCGACGCCGCGGCTCCTCATTAACGGCAGGAAAGTGGTTTATTTTCTCAATTTATCAAAGTGTCAGAGGGAATAAACAAACAGCCATCATGTGAGGGCATAACCTTGGGTACTGATGAGTCACTCAGGAGCGTCGATTCTGAGGGAGAATCAGATGCATTATCAGAGGCTTCCTGTAAAGAAATGTAATGTCTTCCCCCACATTTGTGACTGACCTCAAATTGCCGGACACGTCAATACATCTCGCTGGTGGGGGGGGGGGTCAAATTTCAGGCAAGAGGATGAGGACTGCTTAACTACAGCGAGGACGCCACAAATGGCTACTTAATCAGGTTGGACAATGTGTTGTTGTGATTTGAGCGGCCCCAGTTTGGCGGCCCGAGCTACTCTATCCCCGTAATTATTGTTCCGTTTCATCTGGAGGACTGGAGGCTGCTGGGATGCGGTCCCCGGTGTCGCCGGGTGACTGATAGGTAGTGTCAGGAGGAGTAGCGGGAGGAGTGGAAAGAGAGTGGAGAGAGCGAGGGATGGGAGGAAATGGGCGAGTCTTGACCTGCGTGTGACTCGCGGGTCTCGATGGCAACGCCCAGTAGCGTCTCCCCCTTTCCACCCTTTTGCTTCCATCTCTCCAAAAAAAAAAAAAAAAAAGAAAAAAAAGAAAACCTGAGGCACGACGACGATGGACTAGCATCTCTGCCACTGAGAGGAAAAGCAATCTCCTCGCCTAGTTGCTGCCGTAAGATTTGATTTGCCTTTCTCCCAGCGTGACAATTGGTTCTGTAGTCTGGATGCAAGTGTATTCATTGTGTGGGGGCATGGGGAGCACCAGAGAGGAGCGGGGGGGCGGGGGGAGTGGAGACACCAGTTGTTACACCAGTAAACACCCGACAAGTTCAGCAGATGTCACACAGATAGGAGGAAAGGGAAAAAAAAAAGTCACACAGCTGCCTCACTGTATGCAGTATCAGGGCTGCTATGGCATGGAATAACATTTAAACAGGGAAGCAAGCAAAATATGAGCAGATGCAGCTGCATGCACTAATAAGATGGTGTTTATAGGGATGGAGATTCATAAGATGCTGCCTTCAGCAACATGCTTCGACTCAAGATATGTCTAATGGAGTCTGTTTTCTTTTCTTTTTTTTTTTTTTTTGTCGTTTATAGTCGTCAAAGCCACTGATAGGAAATAGAAATCATTTCATTTCTATCAACAATCTGACATATTTAAATAGTTCCACTAATTCAACTACAGGAGATTGAATCTTGCTGAACCATAAAGCAAGCAGACAGTCTTTTTTTTTTTTTCTTTTTAAAGAAACTTGAAACTAAATATATTTATTGAATATGAGTAACATTGTTCAAAAACAGGAGGAATTTAAGTAAGTGCATGTTCAGGGAGGTTTCATAACACTGAGCCCCTTGAAGAAAATCGATTACAGAAGTGAGTGGTTCATGTCTGTCATAGATATAACTCTTTAATGTCATCAATTTAACTGACACGAACCATCCTGCCATGCCTCCCCGCAGACGCACGAGGCCGGACACTAAAAAGCACAGTTTAAAGAATCAGAAAAACAGATGAGACAGAATCAATTAAAACTGTCAGTTCATATTTTGCTGCTCCATTCTGTGTTTGAACAGTCTGACGTTGTGTCTCAGTCTTTTTCCTTTTTTTCCTTTTTGGTCGTTCCTGCAGCTTAGTCACGGACTCCCGTCAGCACCGGAAGGAAATGTTACGCATAATGTCCCCGGTTATTGATATCCCATCGCTATATTGAGGAGAAGGTGATACCAGTGCTTTACAGGAGAATCCAGCCACACTGAGAAAATAAGACGAGGCTTCGCTATTCTGCAGCGTTCGGTTTGGGTAATCCTGCAGGAGGTGAGACGTGCATTAAAAAAAAAAAAAGAAAGAAAAAGAAAAAAAAAGGGAGAGGTAACTGCAGCAAAACTCCAATAGGTGAATGACGGCCGGCGTATGAAAGGGGCTGTTTACGGATGCATATTCTCCTCTCATGTAATTTTGCAGAGAGATGCAGAGGAGTGCTTGAGTGTGTGTGGGTCTGCAGGTGACTTTATTATCCCACACACTGCGACTCTGAAAAGAATTGCTTCACTCGGAGCCTGGCGCACATTCACATTCACATTCTTGCACACGCAAGATGCTCTCTTTCCACTTCCCCACAAAAGCCCCGCTCCGACAATCCCTGACTTGCAGGTCCGCGCTGGCGCCCGCTGTCCTCGCCTCTGGGTCTGCACCCAGCAGAGGCTCTCAGCCGCTCAGATTGAGTCTGCATGACACCCATGAAAACAGCGCGGACCATGAATGCACCTGCTTAAATTTTCCTCACTATTTATTGAAAAAGAAGCCATCTTCAGCCTATGCCATGCAATAACCTACCTCCCACCTCCTCCTTGCCCTTTGCTCCCAATGACCATCATCTCCACCTTTTTTTTTTTTTTTATTATGAAATATCCCATAGACTCTCCACCATCTGCTAGATTATAGATTTCCCTCTTCCTTTAGAGAGGGCAGGGTCCCTGAGGGAGGATCAGCAGTAAAAAGGGTGAAAGAGTGCCCGAGGCACAGCCATGGTTGTGGATGAGATTACATTTTCTATTTCTGCCTGCTAAAAGGGGCCCGCCGTGATGAATACAGAGAGTTGTTACCATTTAATACCAACTGGCTTCCCTGCAAACTCAAATTATACACAATCAATTGTGACAGAAGGGTACACGTGTGACAAATAACCTGCCACATTCTCTGCATCATTGCACTTCATCACCCATCAATTCACCCCAAACCCAGTAGCCCATTTGGAAATCAATCATGTTATGAAAGTGAGTGATTTTGGGTGAGTGAAGGTTTTTAAAAGACTGCCTTGCTCTGTGGGATTTTTGTGACTGGACAAAAAAAGTAAAAAAGAAAAAAGAAAACACACACAGGATGAATTAAAGCTATTGTAAGGCCACTTCTGTCCCTGACCGGATGTCTTTAGGGATCACAATTGTTTCAACAACCTAAGAAACAGCTCTTTCTGAAAAACAATGACAAAGATATGTCAACAGAACAGCACTTCCCGCCTGCATTTCCTCCTCATTTTTCCTGCCTTCCCGTGTGAAATTAAAACAAATATTAGGCCATTCAGGCCAAAACAATCACCCGCTATTCTCATAAACTCGGAGGAAAAAAAAAGGGCCAAAGTGTCGCGGCTAGTGCTCAGTCCACCTGCACATCACACCCACAAAGAAAAAGTGCAGATCATGCGGCTGTCTTTCTCTCTGAAACGGAGACAATGGTCCAGACAAGTCTCCATGTCACTCAGGACTACAGGCTCCACAGAAGTCCAGTTAGTAGAGATGTGATTAATTATACATACATTGATAGAAACAGCATTCATTATTCATGAGCTTCTCAACGTCAAAGCTATTTCCCTCCCTTTCAGCGTGATGAAAAGATTTTAAATAATAGGCCCCCTCTGCAGACGTCTGCATTCCAGCGGAGTCGGCCGACGCTAAAGAGGCTTAAGTCAGAGCTGCTGTCTTACAGGGAATCGCTGCTCCGGCCCGACATGTTTGAAAATGTTGGTGGCTGTTTGGCTTCCTAGGTCTGTGTTTTTGTTTTGTCTTTTGTCTGCAGAGACAAGGCTGGTGCTTTTAAGCCTTTCAGATGATGTTACAGTGCCCACTTAGAGCGTGCAGAGGTCTGCGGCACATAACGGTATAGAGTTTCATTTAACACCTGTTCATCCTTGTTCAGGTCCACATGCTTCTTTGTTTTTTTTTTTTTGTTTTTTTTCTTTTTTCTCCCCTGTATCAGCAGCCCAGGCAGAAAGTCTGCGCATTTCCACGAGGTTTGGATTCATAGCTTTACATCAGAAAAAAAAGGGGAGGAGAGGGAGCAGACGACGCCATCGACGCCGTTTCCAAAAGGAAATCGGCTTACTTCCCTTAAAGCCTGTGGAGCCCAATCAAACTCAAATAGCAGGAAGTTCCCCTTTAGGCAAGTCTTGAGGGATTTTCTTTAATTTGGGTGTCAGACTAAAAAGTTTTCGCACTCCTCTCATCCCGAAATCCGTTAATGTTTGTGTGGCGCTGCATGAGAGAAGTAGGCGGGGATTTTTTGGAACGGGCTCCGGAAGTGTGAGAGGGAACATCTAATCCAGGTAGAGCTTGTGTTTTCCGGGGCCCCGTGGGAACAAGCGTTACAAACACGTGTTTTCAGAAGTCAGTTAATTTTTCTGAGAGAATTACTCGACAGCGATTCCTCTCCCTGGTTGTGGCCTACATTAGCCAGCGTTGAAGGGGGGGGGAAGGGGGGCGATAAATTAGCACAGGAGTTATTCCCAAAGGTTTCTCCCACCTCCCCTGGGCCGGGCCTTAAAAATAAACATACTGAAACACTGCAGATTATGTAAACACATTCCCTTTAAACGCTTACATGATAGCAGTGACTGAATAAACATCACAAGTTTTCAGCCACTTTTGAAATCAGTAAAGTTGAAATTAATTTTTGATTAACTCAATGCCACGAGCAGACGAGAAATGAGAAATCTGCCGATCTGCGAGGAGGGCAGATTAATTTTCGCTCTTCAACATGGTGGAGCACGGCTCGCTGTAATTTCTGTTAGCAGCTTAAAGGTGGCTGCCAGTCACATCGGCGCTGCTGTAGTCTCTCCCGCCCTCCCTCTCTTGCTCACTGTGACAAGTCATCTTTCCAGACATTTTAGTTGGATGGAGATTTGCGGCAGCTCATTACAGACTGGGAGGCTCTGTGAGCGGATGCAGTCACTCGGAGATGGATTGAGTGGGTCTGTTTATTGACATGCCTTAATCTGACACTGGGTAAAGGGAATGAGTCACCGCCTCCAGACACACTACCACATCACAGCCACTCCGGCAAATAGGGAGGCAGCACCTAGGATACAAGTGGAACTTCATCAGCGCTCATTAATCCAACAACCCCGGGCCACTCGCTCAAACAAACCGTGTTTACACTGCGTGTTGGCTGGACGGAGGGGTGATGGAGCTTTTCAAAGGGCATGTGTGCAGGTGCACAGATTTCCAACACACACACACAAAAGTGCATACAACTCCCCCCCACCCACACACACACACACACACACACACACACACACACACACACACACACATAAACTCCAGGCTTCAGCTCATCAAAAACACTCCCGCCCTCCTAACCCACAAGTCCCTAAACACAATATCTGTGTACGCCAGCTGCTAAAACTCAGTTGATGCACTTTGTCTCACAAATCAGAGCTGGTGCACAAATCAGGGGTGGATGAGTGGGCTCTGTGCCAAAGTGCGCATAATAGAGAGGAGCCTTTTATTTAGCTTGCGTCACACCAGGGCTTCTCCAATCGGTGATCCAACCGCGGAAGCCCGGTTGGCTTTTTGACTCGGTTTGCCGGTGCCTGGATGTGAAGCACATCTGGTACTAATATTTGGGACGGTCCTTCTAGGCAGCTGTCAGTGCCGGGATTGACAGCAGAGTATTAGCTGCTTTCACATCTGTAAATCCAGCTTGTTAACAGGACGGCGACAGACTGCCATCAGGCTGAACTAAACAACATCCAACACTCTGTGGTCCGAGACCACCGTTTGTTTTAGCGTCACAGTACCGCCGGTGTGTGTATCGTCTGAGAGACGAGAACATGCAAACCCTTTTGTATTTTATATTTAACTGTACATTTCACAAAAAAAATAAAAAGTAGCAGTGTGTGTTTGTGTGAAATGCAAGAGTCTCTAACAAACAAAAATAAATCTTTTTTGAAGAAAGGCACACAGGCAGAGGGAAAACAAGCAAAAAGAGAATAAACGCTGCGTGAGTCACAGAGAGAACAACACAAATTTACAGTAAGAATACACTCACACACACACACACACCACGTTCCCATACCCTCAGGGAACATTGCACTGACATACATTAATTTCCTGCAGACTCAATCTAATCTTCACTCAAAGCTTTATTTATTTAACCCTAATTGAGACTTCCACCGTGACGCTCCGACCAACCTGAAAACACATCTTTAATTTAAAACTCGATGTTGTCATAAAATGGGAATTTGTCTCTTTCCCAGTAGGGAAGACTCGTCCCCATCACTGGGCAAACAGATTGAGGTTCCCACAGGAGCACGGAATACACACGCGCACACACACACACACACACACACACACACACACACACACACACACACACACACACACACACACGCACACGCATGTACAGTTGCAGTGGGGCAGAAAGTCTGAGTGCGGCCTGCTGTCGTCTCAGTCAGGGACTGGGATCCTGGCAGCTTGAGAGCAGGGCAGAGGATAGGGGTCCAGATGCAGCAGGCTTGACCCACTGATTCGCAAGGGAGGGGTGTGTGTGAATGTGTGTGTGTGTGTGTGTGTGTGTGTGTGTGTGTGTGTGTGTGTGGTGGGGAGGGGGGGGGGGGGGGGGGGGGGGTGTAGTTGTTCCAGCAGCTGAAACACACAGGGATTAGCCGCACTGACTTCATTTAATTTAATTTGTATTATGGCCGTCTTTGGGGGCAAACATCGCTTTTCACTGCGGGGGGATACGCAGGGTCACGGAAAACAGCAACAGACGGTGGAGAGTTGCCTCCCACCCCTGCAGTGGATCCGCGGGGGGAAAGCAACGCACTGTACATCTCAGACACAGACACACAAACACACTCCATCTTGTTTCCTCCCCTAATTACGTCTATATTATCGAGTCAAATCTATCCAATTGACATGCGTTTTAGACCCTGCATCCACCTCTCCGTAGCTTGATTTCTTGAAATGAAGACCTTCAATCCTTTTGTTCTGCCACCATAAACAACACGTAGTAATTTTCTGTGCTTATCACTGCTCTGCTCTGTGTGCTTGCGCGGCCGTGTTTGTGTGTGTTGCAAACACACCCTAAGCTGTTATCTAGCAAGAACATATCTGAGGGGTGGATGTTTATCTGCGCTGATGCAGATTGGAGGAGTCCTCTTTGTCTCAGAGCAGCGCTACATACTATTGTGTCTTTTTGCTTTTTCTCATCGCTGATTTTTTTTTCCAGGGCTGATATAGTTTGATGTCCTATAGTAGAGAAATCCTTTTAGTTACCCCCAGGCATCTAATGTGCTTTTACTTGTAATCTGGGAAACGGCAGAGGCAAAAATCAGTGCACAATCGAATAATTCAACTCCCTTTTGCATCCTGTGGAACATGACTTATACTGTTAAGCAGAGGAGGAAAACAACTGCAGCGAGAGAGAGAGAGAGAGAGTGAGTATCCAACATGCGTCGACGCTATTTATAATAGCTCGGCGGAAAATTATGACAGCGATCGGCCATCAAGTCGCTGCAGCCGAAGCCTGCGGTCAAACGAAAGCTCGGCTTCCGTCTCGTGCAGGTGACAAAGTCCGTGAGAAAGCTAATGTACCATAAAGCGGGAAAAGCAGTTTTATTGCAAACACATCCCCAACAGGATGAGGAATGTGTGCAAAAGCATTACCTTGTCTTTGGTAGACAGGAAAGGACTCTCCGGCTGGAGCTTGTTCAAGACTATCACGCACTCTGTGGCAATCGTTTCTGTTTTTTTCCCCTCTCTCTCACCCAGCCTCTATCAAAAGATGTTACTGTGTAAAATGTCAAAGAAAAAAAGAGGCAAGAGAAGTAATCTCCTTCTCCTTTTTGATCGCAAGTGGAATAATTGGAACCCTCTTAGGCTCATTACACGAGTTGCCCGCCAGCCAAAAGACGGCTCCAACTGCCCCTCTTCATTCATGTCGGAGCTTTGAAAAATATTGCTTCCGCTGGTAACAACTCTTCATGAGACGCGATGACGAGAGGTCCTGCTACCTACATTAACAGATAATCCCACGATGCCTTTGAAAAATACATCTTTCAACCACCACTGTCAAACATCGATTGTGAGCAATCACAATGAAACAGCAACAATCTCCCTCTGTAATAATGACATTATGCATATTGCACAGCACTTCTCACCCTTTGCTCTTTTTTGGCAACGCCATTCTTCTCAATTACACAGGGCATCGTATTTGTGTCCTGAGTTCATTTATACCCCTATTACTAATAATCCAGCCTTCAGTGTTATTACAACTATGCTTGTAATTATTGTGACTCTAATTACTATTACTGTATTACCCAAATTAACCTTATTCTGGGTTTAGATCACCCGCGCTGACGGTAGCCAAGACATGCCTATGAAGAATGGCACCAATGTCCCTTCAGATAAATCCAGTATAATTAGCTGTGTGCCTTACAGGGCCTGTGTGATGGTAATAATTAGAGCTACTGTAGCAAAGGTCATGCAAAACAATTTAGAGAGGATGCTGGCTGCATGGGTAATGGGAGGAGAGGAGGAGAGGCGCTGGATGAGAGCGGCGACTCCTCTCCTTCTCTGCCTCTCAGAAATAGAAAACATACAGTCACTTTACCTCTGCACGAGCTTCTTTTTTTAACCAATGCTCTCAAAAATAATAGAAATTGAAAACCCATTTTAATGGCAAGTAGACTCCTGGCTAACGCGGTTAAAATGGATCCGTGATTAGATTTGAGGAAAGTGCTACAGGGTGTATCTGTGAACTGGTATCAGCTGAAATCGATTGGCTCTCTTTGAGGTGTGATGGCTGCCCCGTCGCCCTGTTGTTGCATCTGTTCATTAGCTGGTGGTGAATAATGTGTTTATGCTTACCCTTAGTTATCGCTATTAATTGTGAAAGGAGGAGGGGGGGGGGGGGGGGGGGGGGGGGAGGGGTGCTGAGAGTGAGAGATCTTCTGATCCACCTAAGTGCACAGGTTAATGAGCTGAGTCAAAGCTGTTGACATAGAGGTAAACAAGTAGTCACACACTGAGGTGCTTCTATTTCTCTGCCCCCTCCAACTCCCCGTGTGGTTTGGCTCTTTGTCTACAACTCCCTGATTGCTCCTAAGCCGAGAGCCGAGAGCCGGATCCACCGAGGAATTGACTCCGCTCCCTCGCCTCGCCACCAGCACACCCCGATGAGATAAGTAACAGCCTCACAGTCAAATATAGCATCTCTAACAACACATATGCTTATGTGTGCTAGATTGGTCTCTATTCCCAGCTGGAACACGGAGCCCCTCTCCTTCCACTCACACCACCAACAACACTTGTTTAGCAGTGAGTGATACAAACAGCCGTAAACTGGTGGGGGAAGGCTTCATCTGCAGCCTCTGGTCCAAACCTGAACTGTGCTGCTGCACAGTTTTCCCTGCACAGGAGTTTTTTTTATTTTATTTTTTTTTATGTCTGGCATTTGTGCAATTACAGAAATGATGTATCCGTATACAGGTGCGCTGATCTTAAAACACACATGCAGTAATTTGCATTAATTATTCGTCATCTTTTTCTCTTGATTAAAATTACAGTGCATTATTAAAAAACACACTCATCTGTTAAATATGAAAGAGCAGATAATTACTCCTTCGCTTTGGGACCTGAATCAGAGAAAAAGCTCCAAAATATAACCTCACGGAAAAAAAAACAACAAAAAAACTCCCAACCTGAAACTGCTACTGAAAACTAAAAACTATTTACATAAATTCTTTGTGTAAAAATGGAATCACGTCCTCAGATATGTCTGTGAATTTAGAGCAGAAGTCACCACCACTCCAGACTGGGAAGGCCCATGTTATTTTGAAGGGGAAGAGAAGCAGTCTTCAAGCAAATACTGTTTTAATTTACCAGTAAATGTGGAACCAGAAAGCAAATTTGCACAGTCTTTTTCTTGCAGCTTTGATCAGCTTATCTTGACACATCTCGAGATGATTTCGGATAGTCTAGTGGCCTGAAATCCGCATTTTCTTCTGCGAGAAAAGCTGGAGACACTGTGTCAAATATGAAATGCGTGAAAACGATTAAAGGTGACTCATGAAGTGCTGTCGGACATCTAATTTAGCTGCCTTTTTCCAGTTAGATCCGCCAGCCCGATAAAAGTCACTGTGGTGGGAGCGCGGGCATATGCTAAGATCCATATGTCTTTGTGACTGAGAGGGTTTAAAAACTGTAAATTGTGATTATCATTGATCTCAGCTGTCAGATGCCTAATCTCTATGACTCATATCCACACCGGCCACATTGGGTGACGATGAAACATCCTCCCCCACATCTGAAGTCCCAAACAAGTGTTGAGGGAAGCAGTGATAAGCAGGTCCTTATCCTTTTAAAGACACTCCCGTAATCCAACAGTGGTGGGAGGAGGGGGAGGCTTCAGCTTTATAGGACTTAGTCTGGATTATAGCTAGTCCTCCAAATTAAACCAAAAGTCAGCTTTCTGCAGTTGCTCATGCAAGCTGGCAACTGGCTTGTTACCAGCGCTGCGAACAAGGCGAACGGAGGAGGTCTATAATTAGAAAATGTTCTCAGTCACCCACCAGACGAACCGGCGAAGGTAAACGCGGCGGGGGAAAAACCCAGCCGGTCACCTCCCGGAAGGAATATCCTGCCCTCCTGGTTGACGTGGCGCGTCCAACGCTCAAAATGTCTGCCGCGCCGCGCACCTGACTCGAGCTGCCAACCGGCTTAGCTGCAGACAAGCTCCTCAGTCAGGGCAAGGCCGCCGCGTCCCCGCTGATGCCGCTTCCCACAGCAAAACAAGGCCAAATCTGGGGCTTAGAGGCTAAAATAATCATTACTGGGTAGCAAACAAATGAAAAGTCAGAACGCTGCTCCCATGTCTGTCTTCCCCCAGCACTCTTGGTATTTTGTCCTATCGTACACACACACACACACACACATAAAAGGGGGGTAGCCACTCATTATCGTCTGGGACTGAACATTTTGGCCAGCAGAGCGAGCCAAGACCGCGTTCCCATTTCTGAGAGCGCGTCATTTACTCAAGGACAATATTAATTTTAACGGAACTGTTTGACATTTTGAGAAATGTGTTTATTTACCGTTTCGCTGACAGTGAGGAGACAAGAATGATGCCACTCTTCGATGTAATGTAAAGGCGGCGGTGGGTTAGCCCACTTTAATACAACAGAGGAAAACACCACAGATCCGTCTATTCAAAACTCATTAATGAAGATACTGTGAACTCTATATTGGTATTTACACACACACCATCATAAAATACGCTGTCAAATGTTTCTATAGGAGAACGTTTGATGATACGCTGCATGCTCCCTCCTGCTCGCCGTGTTGACGCTCCTTTGTGTGCGTGGATTTATACGAGTCTGTTATATATTCCAGCGATTCGCAGTTTGCTTTGATGTAACAATCCCTGAGCAAGATAAGAGCACTCCAAGTTGGCTCCGTAGTGACCTGCCAGCCGTTCTCCCCAAAGAGGGGAGTCGATCTCTGTTGTTAAAGCACAGAGATTATAAGCAATCTTCACTTTAACAAGTATAGACATGCTGCCTTCCCTACTCACCAGCTCGCCATAAAACTGAACTGGGAACAGCTAATCTTGAACTAAGGAGGTTACCGGGGAGCGCGCTGCACTCAGAGTGGTCTGACAGAGGCCAAGTGCTTTTCATTCATTAGCTTGGCTGCCTGTGCCGTGGTATGTCAAATCACGGACGTGAGGAGAAAGTCAAAAGTGATGTCCCATTGTGCGCCGCAGCCAGACCTCAATATTGTTTTCTGATGCCATGAGAGAGCGCGGAGATGCGGGTAAAGTCATTATCAATTCCCTCGCAAAAGGCAGTAATAACTATTATCATTAGTGGAGCCTTCAGCTTCTGCACTCAGTCCAGAGTTGATATCTAATCTATTCCCTTGAACAAATTCTTGTCTTTCCAACTTGACCGGGTATCGCTCCAGCAGAGTAATGGTTTTTCCCACCTCCATGGAAACTAAATATGGGTGTGAATAATATGCCTGGGTACTTTCTCAAAAGCCCTAATCCCAGGGAAACAAACCTGAGTGAAACAGGCCCAGCTGAATTGCTTTCAGGGAAAACTAGATAATCAAAATGCAAAACAGCGTTTGATAGAAAAATGAGCCAAGTCCTAACAACAAATCCCCTACAACTAACATCAGCAAATTCCCCTCCTGAACTTTTATTTGTGTTCAGTGTTTGGGTTTCCAATGTAATCACACTACATTCAGCACTCCATCAATGAGCCATTCTGATTTGTGTCATCCTGAATCAGACTAACTGCTCCGAGGTTTACAGACATCATGAATGAGAAAAGGAGCCACACACTGAACACATTAGGGGTCTCGCCATCTCCTCAGACAGCGGCACAATGGGGAAGGGAGCGGAGATAAAAGACGGGGATAACAGGGGTGAAGGAATGGCCGACACCGATCGGGGCAGAGGAGAAGGGGAGAATGCGGGGTGAAAGAAAGGAAAGAGGCCCGAGACACTGGCCACGCAGGGCAGGGGGAACGCGGGGGCTCCGTGAGGCCTCCACTCGGTCATAGCCCATTAGGCTGGCTGGGTGAAAATGCTACAGCTCATTACATGCTCTGCCTCTGTTCTGTGGATGAACAATGCACAATTACGCTACCCTGCTGCTCCTCCAGCCATACCGCTGCATGCCTCTGAGACGCCCGATATTGCCGCTATAGTGGCTCGCCTGCCAACAGCCTCTGCGCTCATCAAACATCCCATACATGCGCTCCCTAATGCAAATCCAGGTTTATGTCTACAAACAAATTGCTGTATGAATTTGGAGGAATGAAAGGAAGGGAGAAAAAGGAAAGGCTGCTCCACCACCGCAGCGAAAACAACAAAGGTATAATGCAGCATTTGTGTGAGTGATCTAACATTTGTTCTCATTTGTCTGCCCTAAACACCTGAGTGTCTTTGCTGTCAGGCTGAATTAGGTTTAATTTGTTGCTACAATCATCGTAAAGCCAAACTGCAACATATATATCTGAAAATAACAAAATGAAAGCACCGCATCTGCAATGCAGTAAGAGCTAATTCCACCAGTAAATTGGTACATTTCATGTCTTCCTCCTTTCCATTCTACAATTATGCATGCAGAAGTTGACATTTAATCTGATGGGGGAAATGCTAACTAACATCCTCCTGCTCCCTCTTTGTTTTAGGCAAAAAAAAAAAAAAAGAAAAAAGAAAAAAAAAAACCAGGACACTTGGAAAGGTCATTCTTCCCTGGTGTCAGAGCTGGCTTCTTGGAAAAGTTTCCGTCCACAGCGAGTATTGTTATGTTTTACTGAATCCCTCCTCCCCCGTTTCCCTGTCATTCAAAAAGTGAAGCCCAGCACACAGGTGAAAGGCTTGGGAACTCGCTTTAACAATGCAGTGACAAGTCTGGCAACCCGGAGTCCAACAAAGACAGGATAGTGAAAAGAAAAGAAAAGAAAAGAAAAAAAACCTTTCAAGCCTGATATCCAATGGTTTTAATTAATACCTTTTCTCTCTGCACATGTGGATAGAATTTGTTTTTGGCACGCATAATAGTCGTTACACAAGAAATGTAATTACTTCTTTCTCTCACTTCGTTTACTTTCTGAAAAAAAACATTCTGGTTTTGTTGTTTCATAAGAAATGGGAACATGAAAAAAGAAAAAAAAAAACATTTTCTCCAAATATGGATTGCAAGTCCTTTGTTATTCTTATCTGCAAAGGGGGACAAATATATTAAGAAGTGCCAGCACACACACACAAGCTTCGGTTTTAATATTCCTAAGCCACAGGGACAGAGGTGGGCACATTCCTCTTGACACACAACCAAGAAAGCGGGATTGTGAGCTTCCTCTGTGGCTACATTTTTCTCCTGGCCATAACCAGTCTGACAGTATGTGTTTTAAAATGTGCACGATGACCTTTTCTATTCTTATATTAATGTAAATACAGGCATTTCCACCACATGCAGCAAAATCCGCATTAATGAGAGATGGGTTTGTTCAGTTTTTTTTTGCTCTCAAACTTATTTTATCAAAAAGTTTTTCTTAACCTTTTCTTTTTTTATTTTCCACAAAACTTCAACTGCAAGTTTAGTTTTAGATGGAAAACTGTCACTTGCAGCAGGCGCGTACACGCCCACGTGCACGTGCACGCGCACACAAAAAAGTGCGAAAGGCTGAAAATGACCACTTAATCTTAATAAAAGTGTGCTGATGGTACATTTCCACACCTCAGTGTTGGGACTTGAGTGTTCAAGGATTTCGATTAAAGAAAACTAAATCCGACATATTTGTGTCAGGGAGGAGGGAAAAAAAACAGAAGAAAATATAACACTGTGGGAAACTCATTTAAATGGGTAATTACATCCACGCAGCATTGCTTGCAGGGCTTAACAAGGTGCGTAATGATGTCCCCTTCCCCAGCGATAAACATCATCACTATGTCCATTTCCCTCACTCCATTTAGCCCTTTCTCATTTATGGGTGGACCCATCAACCTATAAGTCCAACACCATTAGACCCCTTTTTGTATCCTGTAAAAATCCTATAACATAAATTGTTGGAAGACTATTGCCATTATGTATCTATTTTTTTCCCCCTTCCTTTGATGTTTTAATGGGTTTACGAGAAGGCTCATTCTTTCCCTGCGACTGAGCTTTTTGAAGCTCTGGAATTTATGTCTATTTTCAATGTTGTCATTGCAAACCGAGTGAAATGTTCATGATTAAGTGGCTCGAATGTCTGCTTGCATCTCGTGTAATGCGCAGCTTGATGTACTCAACATGTCACCAATTTCATCATTTTAAATTAATCTGTCAAGATGTGAAGGAAACATTTGGTGGCGCAAACTCTAACCTCCAACACGTCTCCTCTGATAGTGCAGCCTTTTACATCTGCAAGTAACTGAGGTAATAATATTTGTTTTGGGTTTTTTTTTTTCCTTTCTTTTCCAGGGAAAAAAAGAATCCTGCACAAGCAATGAAAAAAAAAAAGGTGGCATGATTGTTTTCTGCCGAGGTTAATAAGATTTGTGCAATGAAATCTCTTCCTCATCCAAACACTGCATTTTACACAGAGAAATAACATGTTTCAGGCAGCAGCAATACAGGTTGAGCAAAAATCATTGACAGTCTATAAATAGATCTTGCTCCCCTCTTGTGCTCCGCTCTGTTCCTCCTGGATTTTCCAGGCCTTGCCATTCCACGACACTGCAACTCCCTCTGTATAGTCGGCGCGAGTCGCATGTGGTTAGGGACACATACAGTGACATGTGTACATCAGCCGCCGTCGTTCATGTGTTTTGACTCTCGGGCTCTTTTGGCTGGATGCTCTGATCCCGACGAGAGAGGGTGGCAACCCGGCGGGCCCGGGCGCTTCTGACTGGCTGCCTGGGGTTGTCATGTCATTTCATTGTACCTCCGCAACATCAAGGATGACATGCGGTGATGGGGTGTCGCGGGTTTGGGGTCAAGGCTATAAAAACCCAACCAAGTGTAAAACTGGCGCTGGTCGTACGCGGACTGAAAACCATCTTGTTGAGTCATGCTGCTCAATCACCCACAGCCTCAGCAGTTCTGTCCGCTAAACACGGGGGGGAGGAGCCAGCCGAGGGATGTAATGAGAGGCCACCGAGTACATCACTGTCACGCCGTTAATTTATTTTTGACAGATTCGACTTTACGTTCCCTTATAAACACTGACACTTGAAAAGCGGAGCTTTTCTGAAGTCCGTGCCTTACAAATAACCTCTCTAAATAATTAAGAGGTTCATCTGCCACTCAGTCAGCGTGCATTCGAAGCTTTTGGAGACGAAACGAGGAGGAGACTTTAGCACATTTATCCATCCGTCTTCTATACGATCGATCCTGCTCAGGCTCGAATCTGGAGCCAATCCCAGAGCGCGCTCGGCAGGGGCGGGGCGCGCCCCGGACAGGTCGCCAGTCTGTCACAAGATGATCATACACACTCACATCCACACCCAGGGGTAATTTAGGGTCACCAGTAAACTTCACATGAATGTGAGCACCCGAAGAAAATCCAAACACACACACAAGAAGAACATGCAAACTCCACACAGAGAGGACCTCGCCGATACTCGACTCAGACCTTCTCACTGTGAGGCAAGAGCGCTAACCACTGTGCCACAATTTCCAGAATGCAACCAAAATAAGCCAAAAACTCAGCGAGTTATGGATCACTGTTCATTTCCTGATTAGTCTACAAACTGATCAGAGTCCAAAAGATTTTAACAATCGAAAAAAATCTTGCCTCTTCAATCCAGTGTCTACATGATCCTCGCATTCACTGAATGTGAGCGGAATTAACAGCGATGACGTCAACGATTCAATCATCACTCCTTCAACAAACATCAACATTTTAATGATGTGGGATTTTTTTTTTTTTCTGGACCAATGGGGCTGTCGCTGCCTGATCCGCTGCAGATACCTCATTTGTTCTGTGCGTGTGTGAAACATCTGATAAGGATTTGAGTATGAGCATCATTGGGGCAAACAAGAAAAGTGGTGAAAATAAAGTTTTTGATCTTGTGCATGTCAGCAACAATCACAGTTGTGTGAATAAAACAAGTGAAGCTTGGAAACAGAAACAAGAACATCTGCCAATTGGGATAAAGAGACACACCATAAATGTTCTTTATCTGGCTCAAATTAAAAGTGTTTTGTTATTAGACTATTTTTGATACTTTGATATCATCTCTATCCATTCATCCATTACACCTCTTTCTGCAGCTTGGAGTCACGGGGCGGCCGGAGAGGATCCCAGCTGAGTCTGAGCAGCTATAGGCAGCAACAGGTCAGGAAATCTGGCACGTGCTTTTGAGACAGCTGGACAGTAGATAACTAATCTCAGCTGCTGAACTTTTACATTTCACAAGAATTTCACCAAATGCATGAGTTCTGTTGCGATGTGAGAGCTCGCACCAGACATGTGCGCTAGTTTGGCTTCCCGTTTCTGCGTCTCTGCTGTCCGTGTTGTTCTCTCCAAGTTGCACTTTCTTCCAAGAGTGATGTCCCTGACTTTTTTGTCAATCACAGTTTGTTCGAGATGACAAACAAACAAACAAGCAAAGCTAAATGATTTGGCGAGATGGTGGCGTGGTAAATCTACACCATTCCCAGGATTCAAGAGGACGTTCTAAATCAGAACATTTTTTTGCTTACAATAAGCTGTTCAGATACAGTTGAAATATTCATTTCAATAAATAGAGAGAAACTGCTGTGAAATACAGTGAATCTGTGGTATTTCCATTAAAACCACTGGAACTGTCCTGTGAATGATAGAAGCCATGGAAATTCAACAGTTACAGCCAACAATCTTGTAAGTGAGGGTTCATAATATTACAACAGCACTACAAGAATACTTTATATTCAAAATCTGAACAATGTTTGATTATCGAAAACGCCGGATTATGCCTCTCATTCCTCCTTCAGTGATTTTTCTGAGTTGGTCATAATGATGTAAATGATAATGCCACAGCCCATATCTCAAATAAATGTGACACTCCATAAGAAATATTATGTGTTGGTGTGTATTCATGAGTGTTTGTGTGGGAGGGAGATTGGCAGTTTCAACAGATGTGTGGTGTGCACTGACAGCATGACATCTACTTTGCATGCTCAATATGACACGTTTGAATGCTCCCATGCATATTGTCCTGATGTGAAGTGATAGCGAGGGATGTGCAGCCCCGGTGGAACCACTCCCCGTTGTCTCTCCTACATCAATATCAAAATGTCTTGCTTATTAACAGGGAGAAACTGGCAAGACCGGTACAGCTGGATCTCTTGTCAGTTGTTTTGTTTCAATTTTCATTTTCTTATTTAGCATCCTGCGATTGACTGTGAACAAACACATGCAAAAATGTGTGCGTCTTTGTCAGGATTTCAACCTAAGAATGTGAAACAAAGGGATGCAACACAGCTAAGACTTATATAACAACGATACCTTCAAGGAGGGTGTGTGTGTGTGTGTGTGTGATGTAGCATCCAGAGGATGATTGCTTTGATTTTCAGCCTGAATTTGTGAAACGCTGTTCAGCCCGAAAACTACGCATTTAAGCACTTTTGAGTGCAAATCCTAACCAGCTTCCCCCTAAATCATTTACAGCACTTTTTTTAATCATTTTATTGTCGGTTTGAAGTTAAGATCACCCCTCCATTACTCGAATAAGGCTGATCGATAAAGGGAGATAACTCATTTTCCCGGTATGCTCATTATCTGAAATCACAGGTGTGAGGAGCCTTGGTAGGCATTACAAATTCAAAAACACATTCTAGCCAAAGGCCATTCCTTTACTGTATAATTGTCTCCCCCACCAAGCGATTCACTATAATTAAGCCATGGAAGACAGCTCAATTCTCCTGTGAGTGTTCATATTAGTGCTACTACAGGCAGGTCTAACAAACATCTCACAGCTGATGCTTTTCACAGCTCAGGACAGTGATGTTGAGGGAGGTATATACCGGTGCACGTACTCGCCAGGGAGACCGCTATATACACAATGCAACTGCAGGCAGGTACGAGGCCTTAAGGGAGAGCTGTCACTGTTATCTTGGCAGAGTCTGCTGTTTATACGTATTTGTGTGTGTGTGTGTGTGTGTGTGTGTGGGGGGGGGGGGGGGGGGGGGGGGGGGGGGTGTGTGCCACCGTGCTTTGTCTGAAGCAGGAAAAGCTCGACTCCAGCTGCTCTGACATAAGCAGGAAGCTCACAGCCCCAAATAAACCGACAATGAATGAGAATTTTGCATCGATCGCGTGGCAAAAATGACAAGTAGGAACAAACGCATATTCTCTTTCCCTCGGCTGGTAAACTGTAACTGACCGCACGCTGATGGCGGAGATCATTTCAAGCTGCATGTTTGTGAATTAAACAAACACAGAGGCACCAATATGCCGCGGTGTAAAAACAACAACAAAAAAAAAAAAAACGCTCTTCTGCTGAGGATAAATGAATCATGGATAATTATGAGGTTGCCCTCAGGATGAAAACAATTTTTGGGACAAAGCAGCCTCAGTAATCACAACAGTGCAGCCACTCGTGTGTCCCAGCCAGTCAATGGGATATGGGTTGAGGACTTGTAGAGTCAAGTGGTTTCAAGCCCAAGCTTGCTCATTGTAACAAAGCAATTATCAGTCATTTCACTGCTGTTTATTCGAGCTATAAATGGCATTGTAATTTTACCCCAAAAAAACTTTTCTTTAAGAGCAACCCTTGAACATATTGTAAAGTTTTTACTTTTTGCATTTATCACAATGGCGGAAAAGAAAATAATGATTACCGCCACGGTGCTGAGCTGGACGATAAGACGTGCTTTCCCTTGCTTTCTCAGTCCCACACACACACACACACACACACACACACACACACACACACACAGTTCCCTCAGTCCAGAGAAAATGTGCACAGACCAGGTCAAAGAGATGTTTGTCAACATCAAGTGCAAGAAGCGGAGAGATGGAGGCTGCATGCTAAAAAGCCCTGGCCTCTATCAAGCCAATCAACTGCCTCTAAGAAAATGAGAAAATGTGGTCAGGGCTCAGACACCTGGCACTGAGACTCCACATTCACCCCCACTCCCTCGTTATCTCTCTATCTGCCCTCACACAGCTTCATCAAGACGACAGCAAGCTTTGCATATGGAATCATCGAAATCAATCTTTTTGCCTGTTTGTCTCCCTCTCCACTTTTTCATTAGCCGAAACAAATAAAGGGCCCCCATCCAGTGGGAAATGTGCTTTTTATTGGATGCTGCGGCCACAAAAACAGGATGCGGGGAGAGATTTTTTTGTTTTTTTTTTTACAGTTTTGTTGATATCTCTGTGAAAGCCAGCCCAGATGCCTTGGCTGGAGAAGGGTTGAGGTGACCTGCATCGCACAGCCTACCAGCAAATACAACCACAGCATACGGGTCAGCGCGCGCACCTGCTGAATCCCCCACCTCTGCCTCCAACAGGCCAGATAACACCACAAGACAATCCCCCCCCCTCCACTACAATTCTCATTCCTTCCACCGCTGTTATTCACAGACAGAGGCGCACACACACACACACACACACACACACACACATGCACACACACACTCAGTCACTCAGAACCAGCTCAGACAAGCCCAGTAAATCAGCATGCCTGTAAGTAGGTCTCATTGACCCCTCAGGATCCATTGGTGCCTGGATCTCTCTGGATCATCCAGTCAATATATCAATATCCATCTTGTGTTTCTTGTTTTAAGACCCCCACTCTCAAACCCGCATGCCCGCATTCTCCGCCACCGAATGTCAAACGGAGATTGGACTCATCAATTACAAGCAAGTGTGTGTGCGCGCATCTCACCTACATATATACACACACACACACACACACACACACACACACACACACACACACACACACACACACAAACACACACGCACAGGGGCTTATTTGCTGCCATCCACATGAGTAAGCCTGACACACACTCTCACACAAAACCACACACGCATGCTCCTTTTCTGTCTCACAGACGCAGACCACAAATGTCCCCCTCTCCCGTGGGATTAAACAGAAGTGGGTCATGAAGGGAAAGGAATGCTACTAAAAAAAAAAAAAGAAGACAAAAAAAAAACTGAACGACAAGTTTATGCATACAAAGATCTATAAAGTAAGCATCAGCTAGCTGGCATACACCTGTCAGCTTGAATAGTCTTTCCAGTCAGACCTTCGCTGCTCTGCTGGAGCCATGCATGGTATGTCAGGATAATTCAATGGCTGGCTGTGCAGAGCGGCCATGCGGTAACACTGCAGCCAAATGGACGACATACAGATTTAGGCAATGATTATTCTTTCTGCTAGCACCTGAAATGATGTGTGGTGGAGCTGATTAGAGGGGTCAATACGTCTGACAGGTGCACAAACCACTGTTCTTTTCGCTGTAGCTCAGCACACACACACACAAAAATAAAAAAAAAAATCTCCCCCCTAAAAAAAAACAAGTGAAGTGAGAGAGGCCAAATAATCCACTTTGTCAGGCCTCCTAATTCTGCTTGGCAAAGCCCTCTCATCACAGGTCGGCTTTAGTGTCCCTGTACCTTAAAATGCCTTGAAGGATTCCACTCCGCTCCACTGACATATTGCCGTTTCAAATAGCTCAGCTTTTCCATCAATAACAGACAAACGTCTCTCCGACACCGACATCTCCAGCGATGCAGCCAAATGCGAAACGCCACCGGAGCAGGAGAGGTGCTGGACTGTACCGCATAGCATCTCGACGCTGCCTCGCTGCAAATTAGTTTGATCAAGAAGCGCTATTAACTACCTTTAAAGTATAAGTACACCTGTGAAGTCAACTATAAAAGAAACATTGCCTTTGATCATAGAAAACAATTTGAAAAATCAACCCCCTCGCCCCCACCCCTCCCGTTTTACTCATCCCCCGTACAGCCAAAGCAGTCCAGCCGAGGATCACGGAGAGAGCACAGTGGATTGTATCTCACCTCTGGCAGTGGCATGCCGTTGATGATGAGGTCTGGCTGCTGGTGGCCCTGCCCTGTGAACGGGTGTTGATAGCCATGGTTGGGAGCTGCATTGCGTGAGTTCTGGTTCTCCACGTTGAGGAAGGTGCTCTCGGAGCGCCTGCAGCCCAGCGGCAGACTCTGCTGGTGGTAGTCGAAGTAGTTGAGCGAGGAGGTGAGAGATGAGCAACTCACCACATTCATCTTGTCTGTCTCCTCAACGTCTCGCGGCACCAAGCGGATGTCATTCTTGCTCAGCTTTTTCTTCTTGCTGGACTTCTTCTGGTTGCCATATGAGTACTCCGCCACCCTGCGCAAGTAGAAGAAACTGAACAGACTCAATAAAGCAGTGTTCCGCCTTCCCCTCCCCTGTCCACACGGTCAAAAAGCTCGCCCACATCATGCCAGCCAGGGCGCTGTTCAACCATGGGTACCAGACAAAGGCTCATTGCTCTTGTCCAGGGGTGGAATAGTGCACCTCAGTGACTTCCCACTCCCGGCTCGCAGTGGAGCTGTCACCCCCCTTGTTTGTTTGCATTTGCATGCTCAACAATCGAAATGTCACAAACAGGCAGACGATATGCAAACATGCCAAAACCACGGAAGCAAAGCAAAAAGAACACACCGATACTGACAAGCACCACCGGTATATGCAATCATATTCAAAGCACACAACCCACACTAATTCCTTCTCTTTTTCCCCCCCCCCCCCTTTCATTATCAAGCGAGTCTACTGGAAACACGGAGAGCAGGAGAGCTGCAGATTCAAATTCATTTAGCTGCTCTCGGTAGGCGCTTCAAACTTGAACTGAGTATTTTGACTTTAATAAGAGTAAATGAGCAACAGAGCCATGTTTTATCAAAGGATCCTCAGACTGGGGGAAATATCCATTCTTCGCATAGCCTTGCAGTTTTCTGGTAGAGAACAGATGCTAAGTCCTCTACAGTGATAACTACAAACCCTCACCAGGCATATTCCATATAATGTGAGATGCTTTATACCATCTGCATTTCTTCAAAATCTGGAAGAGGCAGTTTTAACCTTATGGCACATAACATATGGTTTATATCCCACATTAAGCCCACAACAAAACCAGAGCCACCCATGAAATTGCAATATCTGGAAAGTCTCTGTTCCTGTCTTGTCTGAAATGTCTGTGCTTTAGTATGCCCCATTGGCCTCTGTTCCTCACTGAAATGCAGCACTAATCCTTTGTTGCTTCTAAAGTCACACTGGCTGAGAAGAAACATCATTATGGTTTGTCTTTTTTTTTTTTTTTTCATTTTTCTTTTAGATTGCATCCTGCAGTCCCACCTCCATTCTGCTTCCTCTTGATTCAGAGGAAGGAAAATGGGTGGAAAATACCCCATCTCTTCCTCATTCATCATTTCAACATGTTGTCTTGTGCCCAAATTGAAATCTGGGAGGGGAAAATCTTCAGAGTCACACAAACTGACAGAGGACAAGCAACAAATTGGAGATAACTGCTCCTCATATTCGAGGTGGCGACTGCGAAGCAGAGCACATCAGCGCTGATTAAAGCACCCAGCAGGGAGAGAGGCTCATGCTAGGAGAGCAAAGTGCCAGGAGCAGCTTGGAATTCGGAATTTGTTGTTGTGTGTATCATTGTTTCTTCTCTGGATGAAAATGTTCGACTGTCACAAAAATATGACAAACTTTCTGGGCCAAGATGTCAGAATATCGATTTCTCTGCATTCCCATTCAAGCTTAAATAAAAACACATTTAGAAAACTTTGAAAGCAGACAGCACAAAGCTACAAGTATTTTTTTTTCTTCCCCACCACATCTCTGCAATCGATAGAACATAGAACATCACTTGTTTTTATTTCACCAGAAAAGCAGTGAGAATTAAGAAAGAGAGAAAAAAAAAACAACCAACAACACACAAGTCCTCCATCAATATTGAGGGGAAAAAAGGAAATCCAATCAATGATAAGGGAGTTTTTAAACTTTTTTTCTTCATGGCCATGACTGCTTGAAAAATTGAGCTAACTCCAAATCAACAAAATTATGTTTGGAGCAAAATATGATTATAGCTTCAGGTTAAACTCTCAAATCCAATCTATATGTAAATTTATAGGGGTAATGTGGCAGTGGGAAATCAAAGCCTGAACTGATGTTCAGATTGATGAACAAAACAGAGTGTGTAATATACAAGGTCAGAAAGATAATAATCTGCTCCTTTCCATGATACTCCTCAAACATTTACTGCCTCTGGCATACCTTACATATGATTATTATTAATAGTAGTATTATATTTACTATTTTATTTAATTGTATTTTCTTTCAGATGAAAACGGGGGGGGGGGGGGGGGGGGGGGGGGGGGGGAATCTGAGTGATCCTCCAGGACTGTCCATAATCACACTAGATTAAAGCTGATAACAGCCAATCAGCCACGGTGGACGTTAAATAATAAATGTCTGGGACTGCTATTGAGCCAGTGGGACGTTAATTGTCCGGCAACACGGCCGCAAATTGAACATGACAGTTGAACCGTCTATTTATGAGTCAATTGGTTACAATGGAAGGATTAAATCCATCAATCACGTTTCCCTAACACGGAACAGTGGGCCTCGGCAGAACGCCTCTGATTTAAAGCAGTCGGGTTTATTTAGGCTTCAGCTGTGAGGGGGGAGAAAAACTGCGGTCCTCACATTAGTGCCTCATGCTGCATGACCAGAAAAAAAATAAATAAATAAATAAAAGAAAAAGAAAAAGAAAAGGCACGGACAGACTGGCACTTTCAGGCGCGCAACCACGGACACACGCACGGCGCATCTCTCATCTCTCTGCATGTCTGTGACACACACACACACACACACACTCTCTCATACACACACAGGCGAGGATGGAGTCAGTACCTGCAGTTGTAGGTCCGGATCTCCTTGTTGTCCCGTTTGCATTTCACCGCCACAAAAATCATGGTGATGAAGAGGATGGCGGCGATGGAGCCCAGGGCGATGATGAAGATGAGGGACAGGTTGACAGCTCCAATAGGCTCCTGTGCGTTCAGGTCCGGGGAGAGGTACACCACGATGTAGGCCGAGGCGGACAGGGAGGGCTTGCCGTGGTCTCTCGCCACCACCGTGATCTCGTAGGTGGACTTGGCGTTTTCTCCAAACATCCTCGTGGAGCGCACCTCTCCGTTCACCTGGTCGATTTCAAAAAAAGCCCTGTCCCCCTCCGAGATGGTGTAGGTCAGCCTCCCGTTCTCCCCCTCATCGTAGTCGTCAGCCTTCACCTGGGTCACCATGTAGCCCACCCCGGCGTTCCTGGGGATGGAGACCTCCGCCGTCCCGTTGACCAGAGGAGGGTTTGTCATGACAGGCGTGTTGTCATTGACGTCCAGCACCACGATGCGCACGGTGGCGTTACTCGATAAGGAGGGATTACCATTGTCCCTGGCCAAAACTTTAAAGTCAAAAGTCCTCGTGTATTCGTGATCGAAGGATCTCATGGAGTAAATGCGACCCGACGGGTTTATGCTGACATATGTGTTTACATCCATGTGCTTAATCTCTCCGGGGACGATCGAATATGAAACTGTGCCATTCATCCCCAGGTCCGGGTCCTCTGCGGATACCGCAAGCAGACACGAACCGGGGAGGTTGTTTTCCATCACCATTTCTTGATAATGCGGCTTAAGAAAGTGGGGAGGGTTGTCATTTTCATCCGTGACTTTTACAACCAGAGATTTCGTGGCGCGTAACGGGGGGATGCCGCTGTCTTCCGCTTGGATGGTCAGGTTGTACGTGTCCTTTTGCTCTCTGTCCAGCCTGCCATCAACAAGTATAGTGGAGAAGCTCTCATATTCTTGTAATCTGAAAGGAACATTGCCCTGCAGCCTGCACTGCACTTTCCCGTTTGCCCCGGAATCCTTATCCGACACCCGCACCAGCGCGATGACATATCCCCGCTGCGCGTTCTCACTAACTTCCACCATCTCCGTGTTCAGTGAGAGTAAACTAATGACAGGTGGGTTGTCGTTCGTGTCCATCACGTTCACTGTGACTTTGCAGTGAGCTGGTATGGAGTTGGGACCTAAATCTTTCGCCTGCACGTCGATCTCGTATATTTGCGTCGTCTCGTAATCCAAAACCCCGTTGACGGTGATGATCCCGGTTCTGGGGTCAATTTTGAAAGCGTCCCTCGTTTTCTCGGTGACGTAACTGTTGAAGGAGTAAACCACCTCTCCGTTTGTGCCTTCGTCGGGATCCGTGGCGTTCAGGTCTATGACTAATGTATTAATGGGGGAATTCTCCATCACGTTGACCGTGTACACCGGCTCGTCAAACACCGGGTTATTGTCATTAGAATCAATTACTTTTATGTTTAACTGGACCGCGCCTATCTTAGGAGGGTCTCCTCCATCTTCTGCGCTGATTTCATATGAATAGTGAGACTGTGTCTCTCTGTCTAACGATTTTTGCACAACAAGCTCTGCGATTTTGGACCCGTCCCCTCTCGTCTTTATTTCCAGCCCGAAAAGCTCATTTGGAGTGATAGAATATGATTGCACTCCAAAGATCCCCGAGTCCGGATCGCTTGCCCCCTCTAGGGGAAACCTGGTACCAGGGGAGGCATTTTCTGAAATTTCAATGTCAATGTGGCTGGTTGGGAATCTGGGCGCGTTGTCGTTCAAATCCTCAATTTCAACTTTGATGACACAGATTTCCATGGAGTTTGACATCACTTCGAGGGAAATAATGCACTTTGGGTTCTGTCGACAAACTACGTCCCGATCTATTTTCATCTGGGTTGTAAGGATTCCGGCAGGACTGAGTTCCACCCATCGCGGTTCTGAATTGGAAATAACCCTCAAGTAGGGGGGCTGCGGTGCAATCTGAAATCCTTGCTTTAGCGCGTCCTTTGTCACGTTTCCAATCACTGACCCGGGCTTCATCTCCTCGTTTATTCCATACTTGAGGTTGATAACAGCCTCGGTGCCGACCCAGAACAAGAGGAACACAGCAGTTAATTGTATTAAATCCATCTCCTTGGTTTGCATTGTACCTGTTGAGTTTTACTATGTCTAATAAGGACCTTGATAATTACGCACGAGGATGTTCGTCAGAGAGAACTGGAGAGAATATGCAAATGACTCATCTCATTAAAATGTTCAGGAAAAGTGTTTGGACGATGATTATCTCTCTCGTGCGTAAATTATATCATGGTGTGAGGGCTATAATTCTAACAAGTGCCTCAGCCTATTTCACTCTTCTCAGGCAGAGCACATCCTCGGGTCTGCTGCAGCGGACGAAACGTTGTGGTCGACAGATCTGTGAAAACATGCTGAACCCCCTCACAACAGGGAATTAGTGGTATAAATCCGTGGAGCTCTCATCAAGCGACAAAACTGCTTTTACGCATGAGTCATATGACGAACTGTCCATTTTCAAGTGCGCTGAAAGAGGGGAAAAAACGCATGTACTGCATAGACACCAAAAGGAGAATTCCTGTGCGTAAGTCCACCAAAAAGAAAATTAATCTTCCGTGCTGATGAAGTGATGAGGCTGAAAAGTCCGCGTTGAATTCTGCGCCTCGGTCCTGGTCAATATTTAAGTCGCATTTCGATTAAACATCGTGTTCTGACAGTGATAAAAAAAAAAAAAAATCCTCTTCATGGGTTGGTACAGGCTTTGCTTGAAACTGCACCTCTGATAAAATGGGGGGAAAAGCTGAAAGGATCTGCAGTTGCAAAAAAAAATATTCAGCAGCCTAAGTCCGTATATGTGTGCCTAAAGAAGAAGGGTGCAACTGCAGGAATGTCTCATCGCGCCACTCAAGTCCCGATTACCTTTTTATTTCCAGCAAGCTTCACTCTTTTATCCCTTCCGAAAGTCTTGAAGCTTTTACTTACTAATTAATTTCCTAGGATCGCACTTGGGGAAAGAAAGAAAAAAAAAAACACTGCAGGTATCCTGAAATATTATTCCACGCCACACACCACGAGAGAGAGAGGAAAAAATGAGAAAAAAAACAAGAAAAAAAATCCGTTGAAAATGTAGCCAAAAGCCAGAGGGATGAAACGATGCCAGAAGCCTGCTGTATGTTCAAAAAACGCACTTCATGAAGAGCTGCAGCAAACTGAAGCACCGTAGCCTATATCCAGCCCGACTGAGGCAGAGAGAGAGAGAGAGAGAGAGAGAGAGAGAGAGAGAGAGGGAGGGAGAGAGAGAGAGAAAGAGAGAGAGGGAGGCAGAAAAAAAAAGAAATCACCACTCGTTGCCAGTAGGCTGTCTAGTTGACTCCAACAAGCGCTCCTCTCGCTTCACTGGTGCACACTGGCGGACGCGCAGCTCCGAGCCGTGCGCTCAGTCTCAGGACCCGCAATCCCCTCAGCCAATCAGGGGTTACACGGGAGGGTCCGGAGCTGCCGGTGGGTGGGGCGATGCACGGCGGAGGAACACGGCCAACTACCTGTTCTCCTGCAGATGGACGGCTCCGCGGGCAATTATATACGGCGCCGAAACGCGGAGCTGAGTATTAGATGGTCGTTACAGCCGCGGTTCCAAAAGTAGGGTTTGGGGACCCGCAGGGGTCTTTGAGAAGACTCCCTTGGGTGCCACAGGAGGGGGAGGAAATAAAGAAAAAAGAAATAACAGACTAATTTCCCCCAGTGGAGGCAGGGAGAGGAGATGCTAAGGATAACTTTTCACAGATTTGTCCTTGGTTTCCTCTTGTGCTGCAGCAAGTCAATTACCTGTAAAAAGTCAGATTTTACAACCCAGATCTTCAGAGTTATCCGTGGATCGGTGCTGGAGGCACAGTGACATGCCGAGGCGAGAGCAGAGAAGGGGCATCGGGGGTAGGATCAGTCTGATTTCCTCTGTGTTTTGCATTCAAGTGGCCCTGTTGATCTACACAACTGTTGCAACTGTGTGCATTGCGTTGCATCATTTACATCCAAACGTGGCTCTTTCTTGCATTTAAATGTGCCCCACCAGCAACGCCAGGCAGGCACCATGGTGAGGCAATCCCCCAGTAGCGAACAAACAACGACTTGGATGATGCTCTCAGAGCAGCAACATGATGGGGAGGAATCTCGCCACAGGCCAAATCAATATTAACACGTTTTCTCGCCCCCACAAAATCAAAGCAAATTAAAACCACTCTCAACACATTACACGTAAAGCCAGTTATGACTCAGTTAAAGCTGAGATGTGATGTATGTATGTATAAATTATTTCATCTCTGTGTGTTCTGCACCATCAAATTGAGAAATCTTTAATTTGTGGGGTTAATCATGGAGTGGGTGGACAGTGACCTCCGGCCTGCCACTAATCATCAGAACGAAGGAAACAACTCATCAATTATTAGTTATTATTCAGCGCGCCTCTTCCCGCTTTATCTGCATGTAATTCAGACTGACATTATGTGGTTCCCTGTGATGTGAACAATCCTGTGCCGCCGCGTGGCAGCCGACATGAGAAGGAGCTGCGGTTCCGACGCGGGGATATAAAGTTCCTGTTGTAGTTCTGCACCTATTACAGACTGTCACCACCCTCTCTGAAATCTCACTCCACATCCTGATACACATGCACACTCCCACACACACACACACACACACACTCACACAGTCTCCTCCCATGCAGCCTGCCAGCACACAGCCCCGCCATCATCACATCCTGTGAAGGGCAGGAAGACTTTAAAGTCACAAGGGTGACACCTAGCGTCCGCTTCAGCCACCGCTCCAGTCTGCTGCTCCATTCCACCCTCACACTGCTTCACCCCGATGGGAAGAAAAAAAAAAAAAACGACGGCGTGCCACAAGAATAACAATGAAACACACCGGCAAATCAATTTCCCCTCTATATTGGAATAGAAGTCTTCAGTTTGACCACAATTAATATTCTATCCAGGAGGTGAATTAGTCCTGAGCCATACCCAATCATTGTTAATCAATAAAGAGTGATTGAACTCTATATAGAAGGGAGAATAAGGTCATTGTTGTGCAATATAGAGACGCAATTTATCCCCTTTATGAATATTTGTATGTATGTCAAAAACTCCAGCTTAAGTCTTATGGGGACAGTTTTTCTGCAGACATCAAAAATGTTCTGGATTCACACAAATAAAAATCTCTTGTATAATCATATATTAATGCTGTCCTGAACAGATCAAATGAATGAAGGATGCCACACCCTTCAAAAGATAAAATGATTCACCAGTGACATCTACTATGGCGCTTTATCCAACGTATTGTACTGTACCAGAGCAGAGCAGGGCAGACAGAGACCGACATAAACTTCCACAGCAATATCAGGTCAATAATGTTATAATGTCCAGTAACATAACACTTCCCAATAATGTAATAATTTTAGTTTTCTGATGTGACTGCAGTGAAGAAAATAATGTAAGAACTTGCTAACAGTGTAATATAATATTTGAGCCATTATTGTAATAAAATAATAGAAATCTAATTAGTTATTTCATGATTAAATTAGCTTCAAAACACCAAACAATAATGCAATGGTACATGAATGGAATGACATTTATGGTAAATAAAAGCTTTTTTTGGAGGTTTTGTGCAGTTTTCTTATAAAAAAAAAAAAAGGCATAGTTCATTCATTCCTTGAGGATCCATACTGTGCAGCTCTCTCCCAATTAGGCCTTAAAAATATTTTACTTTCTTTTTCATTTTATCAGCAAGATCTTATGTTATTGGTTATTGGTTACATTCAAAATGGCCAAAATGATTGCATTATTGGCCGTGATTACATTAGTGGGGCAATTTACAAAGATCAATTAACTTCAAATCCCTGTTATTTTTTTATACTGTGGGAGACAACTGAAGTAACAAACTGCAGGCACAGGAAAAACACAGAAAGGCCACCGACGCCTGTCCCACATCCACTGCTTAATGCCTCATGTGCATTAATGAGTTTTCTATTGCATAATGCAACCACATGTTGACAAACAGGCGAGTGTAAACAAAACTACTTGTTTGCTTGGTCCCAACATTTTCCAAGACATGTTGCATTTGCAAAAGGAGAGTGCCAGAAGGATCTTTAAGCTCATAAATTCTTAATGGCGGCGAGTTAAATAACCATAGGCAGTGGCATGGGACTCCTCTTCTCCTCGGGGCTTTTCAGGCGGCTGCATGCGCAGCAAAGTGCACCGAACATGTTGTGTTTCCACCACACAGACGACGTTGTGGAATTCTCGCAGTGGCTTGTTGATTGTCTTCGCAGGTGCAAGTCATCGTCCGATCCCAAATTTGGTTGGTTCAATCTCGCATCTCGCCACATTCACTTGCAGAAGCCTCCACAGGCAAGAAAGACACTGAAGCTCCAAATTGCTCCCAAGTGAATGGATGAATATGACTAACAGTGCGAAGCGCCGTGAGACTGCTGAAGCGGATGAAAAAGCACAATATAAATGAAGCCCCATTACCATTGAACTACTAAGCTGCATGGAAATGTTATTTCGCTCCTGAATGGTATCTATAACTCCGAATACAGTATATAAATGGATATGTGTGCATAATAGTTTTCATTCAGTGGGCATATGGGCGATTGTTACTGTTGGAAGAGATTATTAACGGTTTCTGTTTAGCGACGAGTTGGCCCGTGTCAAAAAGGTTTGAGGAATCAAGAGAGAGACCTTCGGTGTTTGCGCCGTCCGTCCTTGAACATTTTGAATCATCCTGGAGAGCTCCGGCACACGGCGACGGCGAAGAGGGTTAAAAATGTTGCAGATGTTTCCTCCCCCTGCAGTCGAGCGCAGTGTGAATAAAGGCAACGGCGGTGCCTGGAGCAGCGCGGCAGATCATAAAATATAGCAGTAATTTAGCCACAATGTATTTCTTTCTCTCACAGAGCGGTGGCATATTTCATTTATGAGCTACAATCCACCTCAATATACTTCCTGCTGTTGACGTTCCTTTGTGTCCTTTATTGATTTTACCACTAAGTTAAAATCCCTAAATTTTCTGGTGTGAGCGGTGCACAGCATTGACTGTTTAGCATCGGCGTTTGTTTTCACTGTGATCATTTGTTGGGTGAAAACTCATTGTAAGAAAGTAATGTGTTTACGTGTCCGGTGATTCATTAAACTGTCAGTCAGTAAAGATCGACTGTACTTTATATTCTCGTCTCTTTCACAGCTTACACTTGCCGCACCTACACAGCTCCTATCTGTGAGAACGGGAGGGATTTTCCTGCAAACTAAAATTTGCACGTTGAGTAAAATGTTGATGATTAATGTTCATTACAAACTTCTCAAGGTATCCTTCAACAGTTAAAACAATGCTGCCAAAACAACAGTGACCTTACTGAAACTCCCACCAGTCTTTTCAACGCTTGTTTTAATTAAGGAGCTCTGTTTGATGTAAATGAAAGCAACAAAATGTCCAAAAATCTCAAAAGTGTAAACAGTGGAATGCATGGAGGTGGTGGATTTGTTCACTGTTCACTGACAGCAGCTCATATTTCTAAGAAAAATCAGGTCGTTCTGCAGTTTATCTACCGGAGTAAATGAGCGCATTCACTGTGGGTAAATGACCAAAGGTTTTTCCTGACACACTGTAAATTCGGGTGGAGATTTATTCCAAACTTGAAGATAAATGTGTGAGATACACTACTCTATGGGAATTCCGCAGCCTCACATCAGTTTTGAACACAGTATTTGAAGCGTTTGTGGTGGAAAGCTTGAACCCGCGCAGTTGAAAGCACACAGAGAATGACTGATTTCATATCAGTTTTTTTTTTTCTTTTTTTTTTTTTTTTTCGACTGCCAAGGAATGGCACACGTCTGTAGTCTGTCCCTGCTGCTTGCTTGGAAAGGAATATCTAAGCCTCTCTGACAGATGCTGGCATTATCACCTCCACGTCCTGCCCGGCACTGGATCTTAGCCCGAGCACAGACACGGACTTACAGGAGTTAGCATAAGACAGCAGAGACAGTGGCGCATTGATTCCGAATGGACGAGATGGGGCCACGCTTGTTTTGGCTGGAGCTGAAGATGATGTTATTATTATGGTCCTCGCCCGTACAGCTTCTTAAAAAAAAAATTGATTCCTCCTGAGCACCCCTCGCCCCAGGCATAAAAAGGAAGGGGAACTGACAGGCTTAATCTATGGGCCTCCCGTCAATGACGATACGCCCTCCACTCCCCTCCACACTCCGTCTGTCCATGATACATCAATTAGTATCAACTCTCACCATCCGTCTGAGGGGTTCACTCAGTCCCTTGGGCTCGCCAACACGGATGCAACAATTCAACCACAAAATGGGTTCGTTTTCTGCTCCTCAGCAACTTTTTTTTTTTTCCTTCTTCTTTTTCTGATGTGCTGGTGGCTGTTATGCGACTTTTAATTCAATCCTAATTTCCCCAAAGCACTGGCGAGGGACTCCATCTTGGCTGAAATGAGGAATAGAAATGGAGGTTAGCTTTATGTTATTCCTTATATTAATACTACCCCGTACAATTTCCTCCCTCTCTATAACCTCTGTCTCTATCAGTGAGTGGAGGTAAAGCGTGCGTGTAAATGCTCGAGAGCTAGCACAGAGCAAAACTTTTCTTTTTTTCTTCTTCATGGCCTCTGGTGACAAAACCTGTCGGGCACAAATGTTTCCCCGTCGCTGAAGAGCTGCTGACGAGTCTCACATATCTAATCCGATGTGTTCTGCTGAAATGTCAAAGGTTTTCTTGAGTAACCTCCCTCAAGGTTTAATGAAAATTACAGCTCCCGCCTCGCTTTTGTGCGACACACGTGGAAAATGGATGCAGACCGCTCCGGCGCCGGGGAAAGGATGCGGCCCCCTTGTTACATGCAGATGCAAATGAACGAACGGATTGTTGAATGTGGTCGTTTGAAGTCGCCTGGTTGGTGGGGCTCATGATCATCAAAAGCCGCGTTGATTTAATATGCAGTTTGTCGATGTTTAAACAATTAATAATTTGTAAACCAATGACCCATTTGCTTCCAAAATGAAATATGTTTAAGAGAAGCTTGTTCTATTTATGCAAAATTGGTTTATCTATTTATACTGTTAGATGGCAATTATCAGACTTTGTGTACAGTCCTCTTATGTTTACAGCCAAATGTGCTGTAAGTGGTGATTTAAACTCTAAATTTGTTACAGTGGAATTACAGTTTAACATTGGTAATTTTCCTCTATTATGTTGTTGCGAGATGCTAATTGTTTGATTTTCTCATTTGAAAGCTGCAGTGCAAAAGAAATGAGTTTTACAAAGTCCATTGTAAGAGAGTTTATTACCCTGAGAATTTGTTCAATCATGTGTTTTTTGTTTTTTTTTTTGTATTAATACAAACATGCATGTACTGTGCACATGGGCATAATGTGTACAGGCACAGAATGCAATCCAGACAACCATTCAAACAATTAATGAGTTTATGGTAAATTTAAAAAAAAAAAACGTACAGAAGCAGACATACCAAGAAATGTTTCTTCTGGTCTGCCTGCATGGGCTTGGTTAAAAACAAAAACACCAAAAGCACATAAAAAGATTGTTTAGAGCTTTGCACCATTGGTAATTTTGGCCATTTAAAGTACAATTTCACCCAAATTAACGAAGTCTTCCTTTTAAAGCAGTTCATTTTCCTCCAAGAACACTGACCTCCGAGCCACATCCTTTCAAAAAAGAATCAGCAAATTGGGAAATCGAACATTTCATTGTAGCCCTGACTGCTTTGGGCAACTGGAACAGTTAAAAATACTCTTCCGTCAGGGCAGTTTTTGGAACAAATCTCCTATATTGATTACAAATTTAGGAGCTGCGGGTTTTTGAATGCTTCGCAGTTAAGACTTGTGATATTTAACACTGCGGACCCGTTTCCATAGCATGAAGCACAATGGCTGTAATCACGGGCACAATACCGGGCCAGAGATTTTGCTCCGATCTGATTACTGTGGCGTGCAAAATCAGTTGTCCTTGTCAGGAAGCCTGAGCCTATTCAAGAAACAAAACTATAAATTGGAGGAAAAAAAAATAATAATAAAAGCCATTGAGACTCTGAAGAGACAATAGACAGGATCTGTGAGCACACACGTTTCTGCTCACCTGGCGTACGGTCAATTAGCTTTGTGTTGCTGTGTTTATTCAGTGTCAGCTCTGATTAATAGGCACAACATGGTGGATGGAACACCTGAAAATGTAGCGCGGCGCCTGGGTGGGACACTGTTGCCATCTGATACTATCTCAACAACATGGCACTTATCTCGCCGGCCCTCTTGGGGGTGTTTACAGCTGTTTTCTCGTCAAGACAAATTAGTGCGACTGTGTACCTTTTCACCCCCTCACGGTGGAGCAGTGAACGGAGACGCCGTGGTCACCACTCCTCGCTGTGCTTTCAAAGTGGCGCATGCTCGGCCATGCTTAGTGGCGTTTTATAGGTGATGACACACCTCAGTAAATGTGTCCCCGGGTCTGTGTGCTCACAACCTGGGGAACCAAGACGAGAGAGAGAGACATATTGTCGGGGTTTTTATTCCTCTCTAATCTGTCTATCTCATCTAATATCTAAAATGCTTTGAGCGGCTGTGGCTGATTTAGCTGTGGTAATACTCTAAATCCTGACTAGCCTGACAGAGCTGTGTTCTGTGAAAAGAGAGACAACGAGGGTATATCCACAGATGACAGCTTCCTTACACACACAGACACACACACACACACACACACACACACACACACACACACGACCCAGTCTTTCTTTCTTTCTGTCTGCCATTGCCTCTTTCTAGCTTCCCAAACACACCTCACACAACAGCTGCACACATTTTTACTTAAGACAGAAGCCTTAGCGGGAAGGTTATAGTCTCGCTCTAACAAATGTCGACTTCCCGCTGGTGGAAAGGAGGTTTTGTTAAGAAAATGGCACTTCCTCTCACAATGACCATGACAGTGTTGTTAGCAAAACCCCGGGCGGGTAAGCGCAGCCACCCCTGTGGGCACCCATATGTCGCCGGCGTGATAGATGCAGCGGAGTGAGGGAGGGTCGTGTTTATTGCCTTTCATTATGTGCCACCAGTGCCTTCATGGTAATGAGGACTTTGCCCTACGATTGTGCCAGTTTACAATGTGACAATTCATCACCGTGCTATTAGGCTCCGGGACAAATTTCATGGCACGGAATCCAGGCGGCTGGTCACAAATTAGCAGGTTTTGTTACTTCGCCGTTTAGCTTGTCAACACCTCGTCCTGATTTCACATCAGAACCAAACAAATGGAGACCTTGGACATTTTGGCCGCTCGTGCTGAGGGGAGATAGAAGGTGTGAGTGTGTGTGTGGGTGGAAGCGCGCAGACGCGTCCATGCTACTACGTATGGATGTGAGTGAGTGTGAGCGTGTCAGCATGTGTCGAAAAGGCAGGGAGGACCTCAGAGAGATGCGAATTCAAAATAACAGACACAGACAGGAAGAGAGAGAGAGAGAGAGAGAGAGAGAGAGAAAAAATAATCTCATGCTATGTTATCCCTGCAAAACCTGACAAACCACCCCCGAGACTGATCTGGCTTAGCATTCAGTGTGGTTAGGGGCTTGTTTGTGCTCCTATGATTGGAGCAGGCTGGCTAAGTTGGCCTCATAACAGTCCAGTCACAGTGGAGCCCCAGCGGAGTCACGCTGCCTGGGGATGGCAGGCCTGTCTCTATCTGGCCACAGATATCAATAAAGGCAGCAGTGCGGTCTTCTGGGAGGCTGGACAGTCCAAATTCTCTCCCCTGAAGGAGGGTTATTAATTGTCCCGATGTTGTATGTGGTTTGCTTGCACAACATGCTTTTTGTTGGACATTCTGAATTCCAGGCATGAATCCCAGAATGCAATTAGTCCTTCGCCATTAGATCAAGCGACACATGTCTTCTCGCCTCATGTCTGGTCTGGAATTGCAGCGAGGGGAGGGGGGAAAAGAAAGAAATTAGTATGGAAATTAGCTGTCTTCAAAGCCTGTGGCGTTAAAGGTGGTGTAAGGTGCTACAGGAAGGTGGCAGTTCCCTTTGCAGATATCCAAGGAACAGAAAACCTTGGGATAAAACCAGACCGACTTCCTTGGGAGACTTTTATTACCTGTGCAACGCAGGATGAAGGAGATGACACATAAAAAGCACACGGGTCTGTTTGGCATGCTCTGATTTTGCATTTGGTACAGAGCAGGAAGCTGAACCGGTGATACAGTGTGTCAGACTGATTTCTGGAGAGTTGGAGGTCTTCACCATCGACAGATAAGCATTTCAATTTTTAGCGATCAGGAAATGCGACAAATCAACACATTTTATCAAGCAGCAGACTATGCAGGCTTTTAAAGGTTCGGAAAGATTTTTTTTTTTTTTCAAATATATTTTCAATTAATTAACCACACATACAGACACATAAGATCCCAGTAAAGGCCATAATGTCATTGCATTATATTCAGTTTGCTGAAATTCACCATATAACCGTATCAGAGAGTTACCTCATGTTGAAGCTTCTGATTAGATCTTAAAGACTAAAGAGGGTTAGAATGCAGACAGAACACTAAGAAGGTAAGTCCCAGCATTTCCATGGGAGCCACCGATATTTGTATCCCTCAAAGAAGATAAACGTTGAAGTAATTTGGGTTTATAATTCATGAAGTGAAGCGAGGCATTTATATCTAGAGTGTGGATATTACAGAGCAGCTGTGTGCTGCACCACGAGTGCCAAAGGTGATGCTCTTTTGAGATGTGATAGCAGCTGCAGTGAACATTGTTCTGCAGACTTAGATGTGCGGTAAGTTTTGAGAGTATTAACACTTGCAGTGTGGCCTGCACTCTGACAGTATGCTGTGTTTGAGGCTGAATTGTCTGGTTTTGTGGGGAGACGTCTGGCGTCCGACTTGGTGACTTCTGGCAGCTTTTAATGGAGTTACTGAATGAGATCACGAGTGTTGTCTCACACACGAGTGTTCTCCAAAGAGTTTTTGGCGGATCTGGTTGTCAGGATGACACTGTCAAAGCCTCCCCAAATTACATTTGATCATTACAATATGATCATTTCTGAATGTTTTCTGGTCTGCAGTCACTGTGAATAAAGTCTTGTTCGAAGCGACCTGGTTGTTCTTTGGGAAAAGAGGTTATTGATAATATTCATGTAAAGTGAAAATGCTCACACAAATATTTTGCATTTATTGTCGAATGGCAGATGAAAAGGCTCAAACAGACGTATCTGATGGAAAAGCCGCAGCGATCAGGTAACAGTTGGAACTGATGTAGCCGAGGAAGAAGACAGAAGTTAAAATATCAAGAGAGAGAGAAAAACAAGAAATGAAACCAATTATCTGGTCGACAGCAGCACATCAGCTAAATGACAATCTTCAGACAAGAAAAATAAACTTCTTGATTAGTCTTTATCATCAACGAATAGCGGTATACGTGTAGGAGTAACAAGAAGAGTAAGAAAGTATTGAAGTTTTCTAAAGGTTACATATAATAAAAAATATCAAAGCTACATTTAGTATCATTTCTGTTTCCATGTTTTTTACACGTGCCTCCAGCTTTGTTTTTTTTAATACGGCCTCAAGGTAAGCTAAGGTCATTAATACCTGAATATTTAAGATAATTGTTCTTTCTGGAGCCTCCTGGCTTCATTATCTCTCCTATCTGCAGCAGGGCGGTGGAGCCCAGTTCGGTAGGAGGCATGGCCCTGAGGCTATGGGGATTCCTTTCCCCCATGTGTCAGCTAATGTTTACCGAGGCCTGAGGACTGAGGACGGATCACAGGATTTCATAATCCACTGCCCGTACAGTGGAGCAAGGGCAAAAAAATAATTCTCTTTGTGTCAACAGTTGTTTCATTCATGGGTAATTTCCCCATAGCTAGCCTCATGCAGCCCAGAGATAGAGACAGAGAGAGGGAGGAAAAGGAAGAGATAGCAAGAGAGATGTTCACACTCAAGTGCTCCGCTTCCCTGGAAACTGCTTCATGATTTGGCTGTAAAGACTCGCTATTTGTATTCCACCTGAGCTGCTCCCCCCTCGTTCATGTGTTTTAAGCAACCTTGTATTTGGATTTATGAGCACTCCATAAAGTCAGGAAATGCAGATGATATCAGCTGTTCTTTAAGACAGGAGGAGGGGCGAGGGCACGTCTCCTCAAGTGCCACTCAACGGCTTCCCTCTTGCTCCCTGGGCTCTGGCCATTTTCCAAGACATATAGTTCAGGATCAATGCACAGTGGAAGTGAACTTTGAATGGCAGCACTGGAGATAAAACTCACTCAGACCTGAGCTCTGAGTGCGCCACTCTGAAATGGAAGAAGTAAGACATTTCATATGGTAAAGAGCACCTGCGCCTCCTCCTCCATAATATGTCCTTTTCTATGTTCTGACATGGAGGGCTCATGTTTTTCCAACAGGGTTTTTTTCACACATTAGAATTTCATTGCTTGAAGAATCGCAGCTCTTGAATATCTACAAATCACAGGTGGCCTTCTTTTCATTCAGCGTGTGTCTCCCCGCCATCTGAGAAAGACGTCGAATGCATTTCTTCTTCATAAAACTTGAATTTTACATTTTTAGTGCGTTGTTTTGCAACCTTGCTAATTAGATTTCACTTTTTTTTGTCCCATTTAATTCATTGCCATGTTGCTTTGTGCGAGACTGCAGGGTACTTCTGAATTATGCACTCTGCAGCTATCACACGCCGACCATTTTTCTCACCACTGCCCACCTTATTAAGGCCAGTCAAACAACAGCGGGGGGAAATGAACAGATTCTTCCCGCTACTCCTGCAACCACCACTGTTAAACTCCCCCATCAATATGTGTTTATACTGTTGTCAGCGCCGCGACCTGCTGCTCCTCTGCTGCATCCCTCAGTGATCACAAAGGTGAAGCCAGCCCCGCTCTGTCTGTGGGCGAGCCATCACGGCCCTTCGCAGACCTCAGGATGTATGCTCACTGTATACCCATGTACTTATTCTCTCCTCAGCTTTTGACTGATATCTGGGCTGCACAGGACTGCAAAAGCAGGATCATCGTGAGGTGGATAAAGGAGAACTTTCCCTATCGTAACCCTGTGGATTAACTGGCCCCCTCCTCCATGCTGATATGAGAGCGAACTGCATTGCGGGGACGGTACGTGAGCGCTGCAGGCAGCGAGTCAAAAAGATGAATTGCTCAGCGTTGTGTCACTGTCGATACGACGCTGATCGCGTTTTACTTAGTTGACTAGTTCGCTTTCACCACAGTGCTACGGTTTTGATAATTTGTCATTAAACCACATGCATCCACCGAAGTGAATCAGCCAAATTAACATCCTGATTCTAATAATAGCATTAAGGGGAAAAGACAATAGGCACATTAATTATTGAAGCAAAGACGAGGAAGCAGAAACAAAACATTAAAAACATCCTGTACTATTTGTGGCCACCACTTCCAGCTGCTTCTTCTGTACCGCTGCATTCAAGATACATTATAGAGCTTGTAAAGCTGAACATTTGAGGAGGGAAAACACAATCACCTCGGCATCCAAGTGGTCCTTACAAGTATGAAATGTTGTGACAGCTTTGGTGTCTCTTGTTTGCCAAAATGGACACTTCAACCAACACAAATAGTTTTGTGAGCAGCACTGTTGGTGCTCCAGCACGAATAGAATTCAATGATATTATCATGGCTGTTGACTCAGTTCTTTTAAAAGGCACATTTGTGTAATATCTGGAATCATCTATTCTATTGCATCATGCTCTGTTGTTCCCAAGCAAAGTCTTGTAGAAGTTGGAGGTCAGCAGAGTATCAATATACAAAACAGGAAAATGACTCAGCACTGTCGTACTTTTGCAGCTTTTTATGAAGTTCTTCCAAAAGGTGACCTGATTAGGCATTGCTCCAGCGGCACCAAGTCAGGATAAAGTGTGCCTCCTCACCTTTTCTGTGACTCTTTTCTCTGAGTCTGCTGTACGGCTCAATAACGGCATGCGCCACTTTCCTCACAAGGCGCTCCGTTTACAGTTTATAACATCGGCATATTGTGTGTGCGCACCGTCAATAGCGGCGCTGTGGCTCTTCCTGTGTGCATGAGTTGCTTGTGAAATATGGATCTCTGTGAAACGGCATCAGAGACCCTTCCACGAGAACACATGCATCGATTTAATTCCTGTGTTCGCATATGTTTCATTAACTTTTGCAAGAGAGTGATTGATTTTAACAATATGAGATCTGGTTCAGCTGGGGGCGGTGTTAAAATTGAATTTAGGTCTTGGGTTGATAGACTGCTTGTTTTTACAGTATTTACATCAGGTGTGCGTGTGTATGTGGGTGTGTGTGTGTGTGCGCAGCTGGATGTGCACAGACGGATTTCTACATGTCTGACTCGATCGGTATCGCGTCTACAGGGCGCTTTCTTTTTCTCACGCCAGGCAGCAGATACAAAGAGAAAAGGCCGGGTTTCATTTTCACATGCCTGAGCCAAACAAGAAATCTATATCAGATTTACTGCCGCAATCGTAAAGACTAATTTATGTCAAGCCGACAAAAAAAACAAACTGATAAGGGATTAGTGAAGAAACCACGAGGTGAGGGGGGCGGGGGTGGGGGGGCGGGGGACGTCACGATGAAAAAGAAGAGTCAAGAATGATCGACAGGCGTATTGCATGAGTTGGGCTTGATTCTATTTTTATGTGTTTTGCTGGTGAATTCATCTAAATCACATTTAATCACTTCCTCCTGACTCCCACGTCTCCTAACCCCTCCAGGAAAACCCCGACCTGGATATTCCAATATTAAAACGACAGGTTGAAAGTTCAAAAGATGAGCAAATCAGATGAGTGGCTGTAACAACCGCAGCGACACTAACGTCTTAATTTTCCAAACAAACGGCAGCGGGGCCGGGGTCCTGCACGGCGGCCGCCCCGCCTCTCTGGAAGCTCACAGCTCCTCAGTGTTAGATAAGGGTGTAATAAGATATAGTCAAAACCTGACAACTAATCTGATATTTCACCTCGCTGAGAGATGGGAAAGATATAAAACGTATTAGGAGTGGGCACTAAGAGGATTAGAGTATGGAAACGGATGTGTGGCAGCGTTTTAATCCACTCATGCTTAACCCTTTCAAGCTCCCCAATCTGTTACACACAATGATTATTTTGTTTTGCTTTTGATGAAACCGTTGCTCTTGTTTCAGACCAGCGCTTCTCCACACACACTCACACAACACACCCTCTCAATTAATTTGATTTTTTTTGCGGTTTAAAAAAAAATAAATGAAAAGGTGTGCAGTGGACTGACGGAGCTCAGGTTTGATTGAGGTTCTCTGTCCTGTGACAACGCAGCACGGCTCTGTCTCTGGTGAATCGCTCCTGATTGAAGACTGACATTTGGGTGGCTGGCTTCACAGCTGCGTGTGTCCATGTTTGCGTTCCGTTTTTACTTTACATATGTGCGCGAATATCTGGACGTGTCCCGGTCTGTGTATACACCAGGCGCTTAGTGGCTTAGTGCAGCCTAATCTCACATAGCCACACTTTGAGGATGCGAGATTAAGTACAACCAGACTGCAGAGGGCAATTAATCTTCCTTCCATATCCAGGCAGCAGCTTTAATTTCGGTGCGGGCCGATCATCGCCGATGTGCTCCGTGTGAAAGGTGGAAACACACGTCTTTGACCTTTTGACATATGTTAACGCTGATATTAGATTCAGGGGGGCAATAACGCTGCGGCGCCGTTCAGGAGGGATCATCGCAGTCAGAATGAAGCCATCACTCAGGGACGGACAGCTGTTACAGGTGGATGGGAGTCGTGGAGCCCGAGAGCGGTCCTCTTCTCTCATCCAGGTCTGACCTTAAGGGTGGCACACAGCAGCGAGCCAGTCGCGGCCGTCTGTGGGGATGTGACCCTCTTGACAGCGTTCTCCGAGGAGGCACATGTACCTTACAGAAGGGCACGGCCATTAATAAAGCCTCGTCGGCGGTGGGTGGCGGAGATGGGGAGAAATAACAGGTGTCGATCTTCATTAAAGGCGATCTGCCACCTCTCCAAATTCCAAATTATTCCTCAATTAAGAAGAAAAATGAAGGCGAGGATGCTCCCTGAATCTGACATCCTAATTAATTACTTCCTTCACATGAAGAATTGACTTACACTTGATGTCACCTTGGAGCCCTCTCGTGTGTTTTGAATTGCAAAATTATTCTAGAGAGCGCGCCATAAAATAAAAGTTTACAGAGCGGAGAAGAGCTGTGACAACCTATCATATGGCGTATAAGGTAGATACCGGGGCAATAATAGAAGTTTGTTTTGCATTTAATTATAAGTGATGTTGCCATAAGTGAATATGTCAAAGTATTTTCAAATATATCACGGCGCGGCAGACGACACAACTGTTTTCGAATGTGCCACGGAGCTGCCTGAGAGTGAGGCGCACGGCTCCAACAGCTGTGAAGGCAGAGCTCGCTGAAGACATAATTGGCTATACTGTGAAATAGGCTGGAGTTTTTTATTATCAAATCAGTTGTGGTGAATTAAAGCAGTGTCTTTCATCCTGTCCTATCATTTGTTATTTAGTTCCCTCACACCATCCCTAAGGCAATGCCATCCAGGATTGTAACTGGCAATTTCATTCCTACAATCAATTACAGGTTGATTGTGAAGGGTTTACTGTAAGAGGGAAATATGAAAAAAAAAAAAAAAAAAAAAGATTGGAAGTATGATTTGACTTCTACAGCTAAAAAAAAAGAAGAAAAAAAACTGTGAAAAACCTTTATGACTGTCTGTAGCCGTCTCCCTCTTCCACTCAGGCACACAAATCTTCACAAATATAAAGTTCTTTACAGGCAGCACAACAGATTTTTGCATAAATTTAACTTCTCAGAGTAACTAGTGTCCTTGTGAATGGCATAGTGATAGTTTTGCAGCATTACAGATGGCTTGATATGAAGAGCTCGGTAAAAAAAAAAAAAAAACCTCTCATAATCACGTCTGCAACATGACAAGTCGAGGGGAACACTGAGCATCATTACAGGACTTGGCTCGCTCCACGTACAGTGGTACATCAGTTGAGGCGTCTCATGCATGCTGAATGTATGTCATTCCAGCTTACAGCCAACACACTCCTTTGGTGCAATTTTTACACTTGGCAGGGTGATTAACGCATGTGATGCACTAAATCTGGGTTGCCCAGAAAGCGCCAGTGCTCGATAGAGTGGGATTCAAGATCTTCTTTTTTTTTTTTTTCTTATTTCTTTTTGCCTTCTGGCTCCTCAACCTCATACTGTATATCTGTTGGATTTTCCTTCAATCTTCTCTTATGATCAAGACCAAACAAATATTTGCTCTCTGAAATAACAGCCACACTGTGTCGGTTAAACTCCTAAATTTCCGCTGCGTTTTGCACGTCTGTGCACCGCTGAGTGCTTCACGCTGCTTTTGAGTGAGAGTTCGACATTTCCATTTTTACAGCGACATATGAAAATTTGAAAGTTAAATGGTTCGCATAACCTTGTAGAATAGTCTGCAGAGCCCCCTTGTTCGCCGAACACTCGGCGAGCTACAGCACTCCTCAGTCTTCCTGTGTCCCCGACTCAACTGCTTAGCAAATTGTCAGACAACCTACAAAGAGAATTATGGGCCCTGAGGGGTCTTTGGGAAATTGCACCACTGGCAGTTTTATCTGGGGGAGCTGCAGGGCCTAGACAATGCTCCACTTAAGTATGATGACAGACTAGAGGGGATGTACCCAGGCCCTTTCTATAAACTTCACAAAACCCTCACAGCTGAAAACTAAAACTCCTGGCATCCCCCTGCTGAAGTTGTCGCCGTGGGGCAAAAGTCAACTACCATAAATTTAGCTTATCAGCCGACTTGAAGACAGAAAGCATATAGTATTTCTGGATTTCTTCCATTAGCAAAGTAAATTTAAATTTTTGCCGATCCATAGTTCCGCTGCGTTTGACAAATAGGCGGCGAGTAACCCCTTCGACAACCTTGATGAATACGCCGCGTGAAAATCATCCATCACCAGCGCGGGGCTCTCACGTGAAAACAAATCAAACTAAAAAAAAAAAAAAAAAAACAACCTGAACAGCCGAACGCCGCGGTGACAGACTAAAGCCAGCCAGCCGGCGTTGCATTTGCCTTTGATATGTTTACATGCAGTCTGCTGTGGGGGCTCATAACGGAGGATGATAGACCTCTAAATGCATGCACAACACATTCAGGGGAGCGTCTTCGCTTTGAAGTGGTTATTAATACACAGACAGAAAATTCCTGCAGGGATCAAGACGAGACACCGAAAAGACACAGCCGAACGGTGCAGGCGCACGCAGGAAGGCTCATTTTTCTTCTTTCGCTGGGTTAACGTGCGGGTTTGATGTCTTCGCTGCTTCAGTGTAATTTGAATTAAACACTGCACATAAACACAGTGGAGAGACTATAGATATGAATGAGGTGTTTGTATATCGGCCCGTTTATGAGAGCGTCTCTTGCGTGTCACATCGCCTGTCACATTTGTGATGAAACTCCTGCCTGCAGCCCCTCCTAAACACATTTTCTCCTTATTTGTTGAACGCGCGCTCACTGGGTGTTCTGTGCAGCGTATGCAGAAGTTTCTCATTAAACACAGTAATGAACAGGAGTATCAGCGGCGGGCAAGGTGTTTTATCAAAACCAGGGGCGGGGAAGGGAGCCAAGCGGCACAACCTCACTTCCGACGCTCAGCAAGTGAACATTGGACTTTCCCCTTATTTCAATACTCGAGTGAGAGAGATAAACAAGTGGAATAAGGCTGACTGTGTGTGTGGTGCTACTGGAGCCGCTCGCTGCCTGACCCGTCCACGCTGATGAATAATGAATGAGCAGGACAGAAGCAGTTACCATTTGGAGACAGTTTCCTGATGAATGATTACTGGCTCCATTGGGTCTGTATTTGCATAGGAGATGAAAATGTCGAGGGGAAGACACACGGCTGTTACAGTAGTGGAGGCCGTAATACTTTTGACTGCTGAGCAGGCAACTCTTCTAATGTTATAATCAACTGGCATGGCCGGTCATAAGAGACCACACATAAAACGGAAAGACTGGAGATGGATTCGGGGGTGTGTGGGGTGACATTTCAAATGAGACGTATTTATCTGTTATGCTATTAAATGGGTTGTCTGCGCCGAAATGTCGATTTATGCCTGTACCATTCAGTACAGCTGTTCCTTTAATAACCACATTAATTTCAAGGCGACAGTTATTAAGAAATCACTGCAACTGTACTGATGAATATGTGTCTGAGGAAACATACATATAGATCGAGAAAAATAATGAGGTTAAAGTGACGATTTCTCTCAGAAAATGCAACAAAAACTAGCACATTTTTTTCTTTTTCTTTTGTGGACAGATAAAACCTGATGGCCACTTGTTTTTTGCTGCAGCGGCCCCGCCACTCCGTAGCAATATCTGCTGGTGCTGAAGTGAAGGAGATAAGATTTCATGGTCACCGCCTCGCCTCACAGGGTGGGTGCCGTGCTGCAAGGGGAGCTCCGGCCTCGGTCTGGGCCCTGCAGGGCGAGATGAGAAGTGTCCCCGTCAATGTCAGAACTCTGTTTACACCTCAGAGCAGCCACCTATGCCACCATTTCTCGCCTCACCACGCAAAATCTCGCTTGGTTTGATCAGCTTTTTGAGTCAGCTTAATCTTGTCAGGCTTGACAATGAGGGCTGATCTGCTCTGTTCTCCTCAGCAGTGGAATCGGCCTACAGCTCACCCTGTTCAAACAGGGACCAAGAATCCTCCAGAATCCATAATCATTACTACGAGGGGCTTTTTGGATGTATCAAACGTTCTCTAGTAAAAGCACTGATCTGCATTCATTCCTACCATAATCTGGCCTGGCTGAATACTAAATTTCTGAAGCCCCCCCACCCCACCTTTTAGCAGTGTCTGAGATATGCATAAGGGGGCAGAATGAGAGAGGGAAGTCATCTTCTTTTCTGTGTCGTTGAAAAGAGATGAAGAGACAAGTGTCTTTTAGTGCTCTCAGGGTCGGTCGGAGCTAAGAAAAAGACAGAGGAGAGGAAAAGGCGCTGCAGAGTAGGAGAGAGAAAGCCGAGAGAGAAGGTGGGAGCCATCATTACCACAAGGCTACTTAAAAATCCTCCACTGAGGGCACTTAATAGAACCATTTGTAATAGAGGCTTCCTTTCACCACACACCATGTCTGAAAAGTAAGGAGACACTCTACATGTGGGTGGATGAGAGTAGAGAGCACGGAGTGGCTGTTCTGCCCCCCAGATGTTTGCCTTCTTTGATAGAAAAGAAAGTCAAATGCGTTCCAAACGGTATCTTTTTTTTCTTTTTTTTTTTACCTCTCAGCAATGTAATGAGCATTACTCGTCTGTGCCACAATTTGGAGCACTCGGCTGTTCCTGTGTCTCGCTGCACCTGTAAGTTACAAGGACAAACTGCCTTTATGCTTCTTGAAAAGTCGACAAACAAAATTAGAGTGAAAACATTTCAGCAGCCCTGAAGTTTTGAGGTGACGTCACTTTTGCAAATGTGGTGAAACATAATGTGATATGAAGCTGCACGGAGGTGTGTCGGTTCACAAAACTTCAGCCTCACAGCATCAATGTAGACCGGTTCCAGGCTGGGTCATACCTGGGGGGCTTTCCTGTGTGTGGTTTGCATGTTCTCTCTGTGCACGCAACATAGGAAAACATAGCATGGCATAATATTAAATAAACAGCAAATTAGTAAAACATAACATGAATAACAGAACATTTTAACATGCCATAATGTAACAGAATAAGGATTAGTTGTATTTTTATTTTCCGAAATCAGTTACATTAACTGGAAAAAGGCAAGGAACATGTCTATTAATGCTGCGAATAGTTTGTCAAAGCTGTAGCGCTTGTGCAATTTAATGATGTTACGTAATATGAACTGCATTTATGTAATTCAATGAAAAGTATCCAACTGTGTCTTAGTGTTACTTGCCATGAATTTAAGGCATGCATTCAGGCAGACTTTTTAAAAGTGGGGGCGCATAACTTTGAAGTGCATGAATTTGAGCTTGATCTGATTCAGAAATAGACATTTTCCAATGGTCAGCAATAAGGCAAGATCAGAAACTAAATCATCATCAAAGACTGCGATCGAAAAGAGAAAATTAGGTGGAAAATCAGAGCAGGAATCAGCTTGGACATCAGAAATTCTGAATTATCTCTCTTGTCAAATGGAAAAATAAACTATTCAGAACAGATCTTCTTTTAGAAATAATGGGTTTCCATTGGTTTATTTTCAGAAAAGAAGTTCTAGGTGCAATGAAAATACTCTGAACTACATCTATAAACTGAATGTTTTGGCATGTGTGAGTTTGTGATATCACTACGAAATGTAAATTCAATACTCCTCCAAAGTTCTAATAAAAGCTACAAGAGTCAGTAAAGTGTGTGGGAAAAAAAGTCATTCAAATCATTTCACTTTAAAGGTTCTGCATTGTCCGGGGCGTATTTATTCTGTGTCTGGGTTTTGGCAGTTTTACCACTTGTTGACTTTCCCGGTGCCAACAGGAAGAACATTCTTTCTCTCTGGAGGACGGACTAGACAGTACAGTGACTCAGTGCTCCATCGTGCCGTAGCCTGAAAGAACTCAGCACACGACTCTATAATAGCTTCATAACAACACGAGACAGTCCTGCAGAATAATGAATGCACACCTTTGAAAGATGATCTGTGAATATTTTTATTTATTTTATTTTTTTATATAAAAAAATGTGTATATTTTAAGTTAAAAAAATGCTGTTTGTATATTAAAAGACTCCAACACAACACAGTCTGTTTTGGAGACAGATGGAGGGAAAAACTCTCCATAAAGGATCTGAAACTATGTTTCGCATGGATATAGAAAGCGTACATCAAACACAGGGAAGAGAAAAAAATATGAGACTTTCAGGTACATTAAAAGGTTTGGTGAGTCACTCGGGTGCAGGGTAGTTTTAACTGATCTCTCTTCGATATTGTAGCTCGAGGTGATAGACTTCAATTCCCAGCACGCTGACATCGGCAGGATACGCACCTTTTCTTCTCCACACACAGTTAAAGCAATCATATCCTAATTATGAGCACAGAGTCTATTCCTGAAGACTGAAGAGGACCAGGTAAAAGGACCCTCAGCGAGGTTTTATTCTCAATAGATGTGATTCACCAACTTGGATCACTTTGACACTGCAGGAGAAAATGGATCTGAGTCTGTTTCATTCTTGTGATGCAGATTTGTATTTGAACAACGGAAAAATAACAGTGTGAACTCATACTAAAGACGCATTTTCATATTCTAGACATCATTTGTTTCCCTCTGTTCCAAGCATATTTCTAAACAATTAGTTCAGAACATGACATTTTTCAAACTGTACAAGAAAACGCGGTTGCAGTATCTGTGATTTTACACAAATTTTAATGAGACTAAAAAACTCCAGAGAAAAAAGGGACATGATGTGTCAGTTCGACTGCGTCTCATGGCCAGCTCTAATATTCTGGGAATACGTTTCATGGTAGCTGTGTTAATTTTGTCTCGAAACTTTCTGAGCAACTGTTCAAACTACATTTTTTCATGCATGACAAAAGCAATACTCCCCCCCAAATTGTAACCTTTAAAAACAAAACTTATGATGAAATGTGCAGCAATTTTCATCAGCTCAGGGAAGAAAATTCTCAGATGAAGGAGGCGATTTAGTGTCTGGAGCTGCTGCAGTAATAAGTTACATTCCACTATTATGTCTCTGATTGGAACGAACACTAAAAGAAGCAACATATTTTCACACTACAGAGAACTACACAAGGAGCAGAGTCCGAAAGATGACTGTTGTAAACATTATATATCCAAAGGCACTTTGTCTGAACTGTCTCATGTTTTACTCATGTTTTAGAGGCATCAGTTTGCATGAGTGCCGGTTTTTGTAAAGGATATCTTAAATATTTTAATTAAATGTTTCATGAGGTTCTATTCTACTGGAAGGCGTTGATATTTAACAATAATTGTTTTTCCATCATCAGTTTTTCATTAAATCGATAGAGTTCTTTCAGATTGAGACATCAGAATGACAGGTTTACATGAACACTGATTGAAAAGATCACACTGATGTGTAGATTTCCACAGTATTCATTCTTAAAGTAATACTCCGAAGATTTTGGACCCACACCCTTTCCCTATCATTGACAAAGTGAGACAAGCTCATAAATACCTTTTTTGTGTCTGTGCGTCCAGTGGCTGGATCCCAGCTGTTAGCATCGCAGTTAGCTTAGCTCAATTACTGGAGATGAAGAGGAGACAGAGCCGGACTGACGAAAGTGGACAAAATACTCCTTACAGTGGTCCAGGGGATGGCGTACTAGCACGTGAAGTAAATCTGAATGGTTATAAAATATTTTAAATGACGCATTTTCTATTCAATCCGTTAAAATTACGTTTTGATACACACAGATCTGCACAAGCATAGTGCTCCGCGGAAGGATATACCGGCGCACAGCGGCCGAGTCTATGACTTCTACTGCACAGACACAAAAAAGGTATTTATGAGCTTATCTCACTTTGTCAATGATAGGGAAAGGGCGTGGGTCCAAAATCTTCGGAGTATTCCTTTAATATCATACGACTGAGTCAGTGGATTAATCCTGTGATGCTATGTAATGCATCCCAGCGCTTCATCTATCAAACCACAAAGTACAAAATCTAAAAACAAAGTTCTGTGCTAGTTGTGCCAAAAATATGCGACATTGGTGTTTTTTTGTTTCTGTTTTCAATTGTATAAATCCACAGATATCATGTCCTTGCTGAAATAAGGAAACTCATAGTTTGAGGCACAGGGACATAAAGCCCCTCCCAGATTGTGCAAATGGGAGTTTGTTGCGCCTTTTCAGTTCATGTGTTGATTTTCCTTCTCACTGTCACTGATGCCCCCAAAAAGCAGCTAGACTCATACCGCAGTACAAGAACGGCGACAGACACCACTTCACAAACCGCAGACCTGTTTCTCTCCTCCCACAATTCTCTGAAATGCTCAAGAAACAAAAACAAAAAAACCCAAATGAGATAATTTCATTCAAAAATTCATCTTACCCTCTTACAGTCAGTATGGATTTTAAACTGACCCGTCAACATCACTGGAGTTAACTGAACTCACTGAGGAAATGACAAATTCTGTAGACTATCAAAAAACTCACTGCTGGAGTTTTCATTGATTTAAACAAAAACATTTGATATGATAAACCATGACTTATTAATCAACAAACTACACAAATATAGAATCAGAGGAGTTGTTTTGAACTGGATATGAAGTTTTTTGGAGAACAGGAAATAGTTTCTGAATATGGGAGACGGTCACTCTGAACATCAGGATTTTTTGTGTGGAGTCCCCCAGGGCTCCGTTTTGGGACCTAAACTGTTTAGTATTTTAGGAGCTGGAGAAGATTCACAGCAGCTTGTCAACGTAACCACTTCAGATTTAAAGAAAGTGAAGTCATGGTTTGATGAAAACAAGTTATCATTAAATCTATGAAAAACAAAAATCTGAATTTTTAGTTAATGTAAAACACAGGTGAATATTGAGATAGAGAGTGTATAGTGAATAACAGTGAATTGAAACATTTTTTTTCTAGAACTTTTAATTGATGATAACATTTTCTAGAAATCTCATAAAACAAGCTGAAATCAAAATACTGCTATCCAGAAGTGTCTCAGTCCTGGCCGAAGGACAACCTAGAACAGAAATGTCTCTCTATTCTGTACAACTCAGTGATTTTTTTTTATTCAACTTACTGTGTGGAGGCATGGGGAAACACTTATGTAAATTCACTGCAAAGATTTTCAGTTGCAAAAAAGAGCAATAAGAATTATACGCAAGGTCGGTTTTCGTGAACATACCAATCTATTTTCTTAAAATCAAAACTTTAAAATTCATGGGTTTAAAGCTATTAAAGTCTTTCATAAAGCAAAGAATTACTTAGTGCCGGTTAACATTCAAAAAATGTTCTGTAATAGAGAAAACTGTTTCTATTCACGGTCCGCGCCACTTTGAAAGGTTTTTTGTGTCAGTTTGTGTTCTAGAATTATGGAACAAATTATGTATGAAGAAAAGGCGATGATCAAATTTATGTCAATTCAAAAAGAGATAAAAATACTTGATTCTGGTGAGGTTCAGGGTTTGGACTGTTAGTTTGTTGATAGTGCTGCGTTGAGTGGTGGATGTGCTTTAACTGCTGACATTCCAGAACACCAATGCATTGATTAAATTAATTTCATGCATGTAAAGGACACTGGTACACACTGTGTTGCCCATTTTATATTGTTTACATATTTAAATATTCTGTCTTTTTTCTTTGTTTTTCTTACATGCTTAAAAATAAAGATAAAATGAAATGAAATATGCATGTTTTCATACGTTTCTGTACAACTCCCCTCTTTCCATTGAAAGAGTAATATAGTTCTCGGTAATAATTAGTCTTGCTGCACTGATCTAAAACCACAACGAAAACCAGGTGGCGAGGCGTTCAGTACTTCTGCCTTACTGTAGGGGCAGTGATGAGCACACAGGGTCATGATCGAATCCATACAAATTAAAATTAGTTTCATTTAGTAAGTACAATGTGGAAGGTCATAGGTTGATTACATTAAAAGAATGATGATATTTTTTCATTTTGTTTTGTGAAAACAAAAAAAAAAAAAAAAAAAAATGCAAGTGAGGCAAAATTTAACATTTATGAATACTAGAAATGTTTTCTTTGTCAAAGATGATGGAAATCAAACAATTTATCAAAAATGGTCATGGTAGAATTGTGATCATAAATTATGAATGCTCACAGGTGAAGTACACATGGCTTCTTGTAGCCGACACACACTTAATATTCTTCTTTGGCAAAATTATGGGATTTTGAAGACAAGGTGGTAATTCAAAAGAAAGATTTAGCTCCTCCATTTGGTTCATACATTTGTAATTCTTTTGTGGAAAAAGTCAGCGGCTCACCTGCTGTGAACCCGTCTGAACGTCACTGCTCCTCACATTTTTAAAACTGCCTCATTACTTCTTTCAACCTCTATCAGGATGATTCACAGTTAGACTGAAAGTTTTAAAGCAGCTCGCAGTCAGAAATCCATACTAAACCTGCAGAAGCTGATAGTTTAAGAGAGATCGAGTTACATTGATGATGCCTGAAAGACTCGACTTCCTGTTTCTCTTTTAACAATAAAAAAATCCTTGACAAAAATTCAAAATTAAATGGATTTCATAGTGTTTTACATGAAGTCCAGACATTTTTTTAAAATTCGGATAGTGAAAACTGGAAACCTTCGCTGTGGTTTGGGTGAGTATTTACATGACAATGGTGCTCGAAGATGCTGAAAACGCAGCCTTTTGGAAATGTCTTCCAAAGTGGTATTCCAAAGAATTTCTAGGAAATGTGAAATTAATGTGGAAAAAGGGAAGAGAAAATTTGGTTTAATGTATTTGTTTAGGCTGCTGCCGAAGACTACTGTTTGTAAATTCCTTCAAGAAAAAGGACATTTAAAGACATCCAAAATTCCAGTTCAGATTATACATGCAGTTATTGATCATGCTCTTTAATTTTTTCGGGTCGTTCTGGACAGGATGGGTTCAAAGCTGTGTCTAAAAATAATGTAATCGATCCAACAACCTTATCCGAAACAGCAGCAAATCAATCTAAACTGACGATAAGTGGCTTCGATCGGGGAATGACTGCCTTCCTCTCGAACAGGTGGCGTTTTGTACGTCTTTGGAGCCGTGTTAGACCTACGCAGGGATGAATCACGGATCTGGGCTGTCACCTCCCTTGTTCATTCTCAGTTTCTCTAAATTGAGATCCAGCTCTTGGCTATTGCCACCTCCAGTTCTGTCTCTTCATTTCTCTCGTGTGGGATACATCTGTGAAGGCAAGAAACTGATTCATGGGTAGAGAAGAGGTCTGCTGCGGCGCTGCAGAGAAAAAAAGTATCATGTCAAGCATTTAATGAGACATAATGAGAGAATTATTATGGAGCAGATAGTCGTCTATTCTCGTAAGAACAAAAAGTACACACCGGTATTAAACTATGTGATTGAATGATGCATGATCTGCTCTGTTCAGTTTGTATTGTATTTAATTTTGACCTGAGTTTGAGGGCACACAGACTTTGCTGCAGTCAAAACTTGGGTTGTTGATCGTTTGCTGATCAGCAACACTGATATTTCTCTGTTGGTATTTAGTTTGAGATGCTGGATACTGTCGTGACCCGAGACCACATATTTCCTCTATCCAGCCACAGCAGCTTGAGTGTGGACTTGGCAAAAAAAAAAGCAAAATGCTGAGATAAAGCAAGAGGAAGCCTCAGGTTGCTTTTAGAGATGAAGGCACAGAGTCTGCATCTGTTTCCCTCTATGGCAGACAATCTGAATCTGAATCTGACAATGTGTGTGTTTGGCCAATTCTCACAAGAACTGGAAAAATCATAAATTAGCCAGAGTCAGCAGACCGCGAACGACACTTAGCATGAGCTGATTGCTGTTTCAGTTCTTCTGGCCATGTTAATGATGCTGCAATAAACTTATGTGTGTAACGTCCTTTTGGCTCATCAATAAAGATTTAGTTTTGAAAAAAAAAAAACAACCTAACTTTTGTTGAAAATCAAGAATCAGTTATTTATGGGGCTGCTGAGCGGTGGAGTGGTTGACATTCTTGCCTCACAGCGAGAATATCTGCGGCTGAAGTCCAAGCTTGGAAGCTTTCTGTGTTGGCGTGAGTTTTCTCTGGTTACTTCACGTTCCATTCACAGTATAAAAACATTTGTTTGGGATTAATTGGTAACTCCAAACTCGCCCATATGTGTGACTGTGGGTGTGTTGGATTGTCTTGTAATGGACTCACATAAGATCAGCTGAGTTCTGAAGTTGGGAAAAGCAGAATAGAAGAAGGATGCATTTAAACGATAAACAGATCATTTCCGTTTGACAACAAACTGGCAGAAACACTGAAAACGATTTGCGGTAGTTAGCATGTCAGACCACAAGTTGGCGCTGTTTGACTTTGGAATGAAACCACATACATGCTTGCAGAAAACAATGCGTAAACATTAATAATGTTGAATGCACAGACATTCGTACAGACAGGGGAAACAGTTGGATCGCTGTTACGGGGGAGACGACTGAACTGTAAAACTACCAAGTCTCAGAAGAATATGGACTCTGCAGGCCACCATTATTGTTATTGTCCGTCTACTTGCGCAAGTGCAGATTAACTATTCACTGTAGCTATGATGTACTTTAGCCAGAAATTCACCGCAGTACAGAGTTCACAGTACCAAGGACAAACAAGAGCAATGCACTACATCTACTTCACATCAAAAACAGCAAAGCTGGCATTTAACTCCAGCGAATATTGCATCAGTTATAAAAAATAGATAAATAACTAAATAAAGAAGATGGAACTGCTGCGTACAGAGTAAAGAGTTTCATCTTGACTGCAGAAAAAAACAAGAAATCAGACTGTCTTATTTGCATCCTGCTGCCTTCACATCTTCAGAATACTTTCACCAACAATGCGCTTTACTTTGATATTTCAAAGCACACAAACTGACCATCATCATAAGTTGCTTATGAATATTTAGTTTATGCAATAAAGGAATTTAATTTAATCTCATGGATGATCAAGATCCCGAAATTTTGATCAATAAAGTGTAAGAGTGGTGAAGTTGGACATTGCTGTGAACTCTAAACAATACTAATAAAGACAAAATTACTGTGGGATATCTGTGAAACAGAGCAAGGCATAATAATTATGTTTATATTATACTCCTGTGCTTGTGTAAGTAGTTAGATTAAAAAAAAAAAAAAAGGAAAATCAAGGTCAAGTAATCACACCAGAATGTAAACCATGAGAATTTCATCCAGTTGAAGACAATGTGCCCCCAATTTGTCACATTTATTATTTATTTCAGAGCAGATTTCTTTGAAAGCAACTTTTCTTCTTCTTAGATTGTTTTTTATTATTATTTTAAAACCAAATAGTTTTTGAGAAATTTTGTAACTCTAGAGACATGGCATATTTCATCCATATATCCGATTATAAAGATAATCTTAGTAATCCAAGTGACTCACAATTGGATTAGGGTAGCAGTATAGTGTATAGTGTATAGTATATTACTGTCAGAGTACTTTTGAAGTGTATGGTATTAACTTGGCCAAATGTCGCACAAACCAAATGAGATGGAAGAAAAAAAAATACAGATAAAGGGAGTCACATTTTCTCAAAAAATTTAATGGCTTCTCTCTCACTCCATGTTTTACCAAAAAGTGCAAAAACTGTTTTTCCAAAATCCTTCAAACAACCTGAAACTGTAATGATCACACAATCTTTTGAAAGACTGCATCAACAGAGAAATACAGAAAATGTCTTTCAGCAAAATGAAAATCACAAATTATGGAGGCTGGAGCCTGAAATGAAATATGGCATATTAGTTGGCATGATTTCAGCAACACAAATGGATGAATCTGCACTTACTGTTCAGGGCATCTTGTTACATTGTGCTTTGTTGCGCTTATTGTTGTAAATCTGCTCATCTTCAGGCTAAAATATGGTTTCACACAGGCAGCAGAGGGATAGAAAAAAAAAAGGGAGTTGTGTGCCACAGGTGATTACTGAAGCTAAGGGGTGTGTCAACTTCCCTCCTTCAACTTTGGCCCTTGTTCTCAGGCTGGCAGTCGAGGCGGCAAGCGGGAGTCGGCTCCACAGGTTGAGCACAGGGGTTAGATGTCGGAAGCGGTGGGCTCTGCCGGCTTAGAGGCGTAGGTCTGCGCAGGCATGCAAAATTGGCTGTGAGTTCAAAGAGAATCAGTGAGAGCAGAGAGCTGAGGTGAAACCTGTTATTTCTCTCTTTCTCTCTTCTTCCTTTTCTCTTTGTTTGATTTCGACTCTCTCTCTCTCTCTCTCTCTCTCTCTCTCTCTCTCTCTCTCTCTCTCTCTCTCTCTCTCTCGCTCTCTCTCAAGCCTCTTCTAATGATGACTCTATCTGCCTCTGGAAGGCAGGAGAGCAGCGGCCTTATAGCCTGCAGCACTACGGCGAAGCAAGTTTATTTATGCAGCACGATTCATATATATCGGTAGTTCAAACTACTTTACAAATCAGGTATCAGCATTGCAACTCATGCTTGCCTTCAAATTGTACCCCGATGCATTCATTTAGTTTTGAATATGCACAAATGGAATAATTTAAGGATGCCCAGAATGTAAAAAAGTGCCGTCCAACTTCTGCATATAATCATCACTTCAACTTATTTTCCAAAGCTGCCGACTGGAAGTGAATATGAATGTCACACACCTAGATAATAGCTGATTGACTAAACCTAAGCAGCAGTAACAGGAGTAAACTGATGAATGACAAACCCTTTGATCCTGGGGATATTCCTGCAAAGCAGAAGGAAGAAGAAAAAAAACCTCCTCCGAATGCTAGATGACATTTGCTATGGGGGACATGACAAGGCTTAGTCATGCATTTTCTTTGTAGAAGGTAACGGAAGTACTTTTCCAGCATGATGCTTCTGTACCGCTGCCAGCAATTAGCTTCAGCAGTATAACTTGAGGATGACATCCTACTCGGTGCAGGTGCCCCAATCAAGCAGAACAAGGCAGAACAAAGCTGAGAGTCCTCACTGGCTCCCCACCATCCAGTCATTGTATTTATTAGATTTGGCTGAAGAAATATGACAAAGCAACAAAAAGCCAGTAATGGCAATTAAAATGAATGACGCTCAGGTCCGTCCAAACGTCTTTTTTCTTGAGCTGATTTTAAATACTTTCAGGAATTATGTATAGAAGTCAGATTAAGTCTTAAACAAGCAGAAATCTATTAAGGTATCACTATGTTGTTTTTCACATAGTGTCAAAGTCATGTGTTTTGAAGCTGTGTTACTGTACTCCAAGACAGACACTTGTAATTTACTAATCTTATTAGAACCCAATATTAATTGCTATTTCTTAAACATTGGATAGGGATTGTAAAAAGTTGAAATAACGCGCTTAATTTTAATTTAGTAACATTCATTTCCAGTCATTCAGTCAGTACTATAAGCTGAATTAAAAAGTAATGTTTTTGTGCATTTTTACATATTTCTTCAGAATTTGGCCCTCTGGTAGAGAAGCTCAGTACAATCAAATTTGCCTGTTCCTGGCATATTTAAAGACAAAACACAAATGAGTAAAACATACTGTTTACTGATTACCTTCAATTCATCTCCATCATATGGAGTTTCAGATATGTTGCACTGTGGCATCAGACAGCAACGCATCCAGAGATCCTTCAAAAGTAAATGGACCATTTTCAACCGGCTTTCTGATATCACAATGCGGTAATATAAGCAAAACAATAATGGACGTTTTTCCTCAAAGAACATTTTTACTGCTTCGGTGATCTCAGCTCGCTTCACATGATCAGTCACATTTAAAAAACACTCTCACACTCCAACATCGACCACCGCAATGCAAAGGACTCACCCACAATAGGAGCATGTAGAGGCTGTGCATGAATTGGGAATCAAACTTCCAACCCTTTGATTGGAAGACAACTCTCTCACAACGGAAGATACAAATGACCGTGAATAGGGTTAAGTTTTCCTCCAGGCTCAGGCAAATCAGGGATTTGTGCACTGCCACGTCAAGCAGACTCCCATGCTGCAGTTTGACTCACCTCTTGAATCTATTAATTATTTGTGTGTTTATCTCAATGAAATGACAAAAACCACCTTTCGCAACATCGGCTACCTCGTTACGCTGTCAACAAATGGAAGATTCGTGCAGACGGCACATAAATACTTGGTGGCGTTTGAGAAAATACTTTATTAAATGAAAGAATCTGAGTCTGTGGTTCTCGCGCAAATAGATGGCATGTCCTCTTCAGGTGGTGGTAGTGGGGGGTGGGATGGGGGGGGGCAGCTGAGTTGTGAAGCAAAGCTCTGTTTAACAGTCATCGTTACCTTCACCTGTGGCCATGAACACTGAGTTATGACAGATACAATGACATTGTGGATACAAGCGGCTAACAGGAGTTTTCTCCTCATGGTGGTGTTCATTGCTCTTCAAGATAGAGTGAGGAGTTTATCATCCAGAAGTGGTGGACTTCCTATTTATTTATTTCAGCTTTATTTATAAAGTGGCAATTACAAAATAGTCATTTCTAGACAGTTTTACAGAGAAAACCTAACAGATCCACATTAGCAAGCATGTGTGGAAAGCACTGTGGAAAGGACAATTTCCCTTTTAAAAGGAGGAAGCCTTTGCAGAACCAGGCTCAGAGGTTGCAGCTTTCTGCTATTCTGGTTGAGGTGAAAGGCCAGAAAGAGAAAGAAATAGGACAGACAGATACATTTCTTGTATCGACATACATTTCATGTATCAACAGAGTACATAGACTACAAGAGAAACAATGGTCAATGACACATAGTTATGAAATATTCCATGAAAGAAAGGAGAGAAGTGAAGCAGAACTGGGAGCCGGTTCCACATGGTAGAAGTCCAGGGTTAAGTAAACCGTTTGCACCCACTGGGTCCGGGTTGTCTCATTCAATCACTGGATCAGCTGTTTTGATTGATGCCCATTTAGGAACAATTTGCACCCATTAGGTCCACATTGTCTCATTAGATCAGTGGATCAGCCGCGATTGATGTTGTGTTGTCGATCCCTCAATCACGGCTCTAGTCCACCTAAGAGACAACCTCTTCTTCCCCGGTTTTTGGTGTTCTGACTTTTTAGTCTCCCAACTGAACTGTCTATCCCAGAGAGAGGATGAGAGAGAGAGAGAGAGAGAGAGAGAGAGAGAGAGAGAGAGAGAGAGAGAGAGAGAGAGAGAGAGAGAGAGAGAGAGCTAGCTCACGCGCTCGCTCCCGGCCTACAGCAACGACAACAAAAAAAAGGTCCAGGAAAGCCTGAACCAGCCCTAACTTTAAGCTTTACTAAAGAGAAAGAGACTTTCTACTCATCCTCATGGAGAGGAGCCAGTTGAGATGTTCAGGCATCTGATGAGGATACCCCAGGGTCTTCTCCACTGGTGCTCCACTAGGCACATATAACTGGCAGGAGGCCCTGAGGTCAGCCCAGGACTCGCTTGAGGGATTAGATCTGTGGTTTGATCAGGGAGTGGCTGGAGGAGACAGAGATATCTGGCCTTCTTGCTCTTGATAACGCCACCACGACTCCACATAGAGCATCAGGCTCCTGTCATGTGGAACTAGCTCCCAGTTTCAGGGAAGGAGACCCACCACAGTCTCTACTTTCAAGGCAAGGCTTAACTGTTGGGTTTTCTCTGTAAAAGAGCTGAGAAATGACTGTGTTGTAAGTGGCGTGATATAAATAAAACTGAATTGAGAAGACACCAAAAGAAACAAAGCAAGCGTCTTTAATACAAAAACAGATGTCCAAGGTGACAAGCAATACAAATCAAAGCTAATATGGGATCTCTGTGTGTGTTGTTTCAAAGCCCACATCAGCTCTACAAGTGCCCAAGTCTTATGAAGAGGAAGATATAAAAACATATGCGAAGGACATAAAACTTTGTTATGGCTGTTTGAGAAAGGGTCACGGTGTGAAGAGATGCCGACACTGCCTCACCTGCATGGGAAGACACCAAACTTGCTTTGAGAGCTATGTTGGACATGGGACAGGAGAAAGGCGTGTGAGTTCAGAAGGCACAATGCAGAACAACAACAAACAAAATAACAATAGCTCCTCTCCTCTGATTGGCTGTGGAGTCTGTCGATCCCAGTTAAGCACCACCTTTTTCTCCATAGACTGAACTTACAGATCGTTTATCACCAAATATGTCGGTGTAACTCCGCGATGTGACTTGTAATTAAAGCAAAAAGAATCTGTAACTCTTGGGAAGAACTTCACATTGATCCAGGTGCACAAATATGTTTTTCACCAAACTTACTGTAACAATGGTAGAAAAAATGTGATACTTCTTTCAATCTGTGACTTGTAAAATCGAATTTGTACACCTGTGTGAAGGATTTCTGAACGTGTAAGTTCTGTGTTGTATTTGTGAAGTGAAAAAACAACTAAAAGTGCACAACTCACAACACAGTTACAAAATTTGCTTTTACAAGTGCTCAAAACTTGTTTTAAACCTACACAACTGCAAATTGTACTTTAACAGGTGCTCAAACCTTTTTCACCAAAAATGCTTTATACCCCTGGATGCTCCTAGAAAGCCAAAGAGTTTGACTTTTTATGATACATTTAACATCAGATGAGCCAAATTTGCTCCTTATTAGTTGCAGTCACAATTTGGAATATCTCCGTTGCTTTTACTCACTTCCTGATAGCTATGAGTTTACTGAAAACCTCCCTGTTGGACCCCAGCTGCGCTTTTTTGTTGAAGCAGGAGACAGACTGGGCCACGATTGTGCGACCAAAGGAGGATATGTTCCCCAGAATCCTGGAGCAGCGGGGATAACATCCGCCAGGTCCACAGGATGAAGGGGAAGGAGACTTTCCACTGGTCCTCCTGGATGTAGAAGGGGAGAAAAATGAGGACTTGTCCATCTCAGAAGAGGAGACCAGCTTTATCCTGTATGATTATGACGAGGATGACGTGTACTCCCTGAAAAGTGTTTGTTCTGATGAGGGAGAACAGTCGCTGGATGAAGTTGACATCCAGGAGGACTTGGGGCTCAGCTCTAAGAGAAAGAGGGACAAAAGCTATGATCCTGAGCCGGATCACGAGGAGACCAAGAGGCCAATGTTGGATGTGGAACCCCTGGATAGTTCACCATGCACCTCTGGCCTCTCAGACGCCGGGACCAGAGGCCACGATGAAGGCCCGGCTCACCTATTGCCTCAGATCCACTAGGATCAGAGGCCAGAACAAGGACTTTGTCCCGGCTCCATCCTCTTCAGGTAAGAGGTGCGCGAGGAGAGATGTGAGTCTCAAAGGACCAAGAGGCCGAGGCGGGCTAAGGATAATGGTCCTCAGGGTGGCCTGGTGTAAAAAAAAACCCATCCAGACACCTTGAAAACTCCGCACAGGTGTGGTGCTTGTGGTGAAGGCTTTAAATTTTGTTTTGTTTTTTTTCTATTATGTCCAAGATGTTAAAGATATTAAAGAGTATCAACAGAATGATGCATTATAAAGAAAAAATATAAATATTGCTACTTCAAATTAATAATTTCAATTATTGTATTTGTGGAATAAACGTAATATTCTCTTTATTTTATTATCTTATTATCATTGATTCATATATTTTGAATACATGCACATCAAATCTCTCAAGTTCTCATTCTATTCCTGAGTTTTTGTAGCCTGTGTCTAGATTCAAAATAAATACTTGTTCTTGCTGAACACGTGATTTGTAAGTGATTCCACTTGCCACCACTAGCTGTGTATTTTTTTTTAAAGCGTGTAATTCATTGTGTTATCTGTTAGTTTCCACATTATTACATTAGGATCTATGAGTTATTGGTTGTCCGATGGTACCCGAATGCCACTCCCGAGCCAGTGCAGATGTGACGGTGTGCCCTGTGTCTCAGCTTCAATCTGCTGCGAGAGAACTCGTGGTAGGTTGGCTACTAGCTTGCTCCGGCGCTAAAACTCAGTTTTATGGTTAAAAAAAAAAAAAAAAGGTGTTTTGAGTTGCCATGTGTATGTGAATGTGCTCTATCAAACAGCTGCTTTTGATTTAGTTTTGTTTTTCTGCTTGGTAGTCTAGTTGGCTTCAGATTAGCTCACTGAGGTTCACATCTACAGTATGGGCAATTTATGGTCCTCATTCAACCCCACAGGCATATTACTGAACAAAAACCTCCACATGCAACAAACTCCACACAGAAGGCTGTGCTGGACTTACTTTTACAACATTCTCACGATGAAGCACTAACCAATATGGACTCTATGCACAACTTCACCACTTCCTGAACTTCAGGAGGCTCCTTGTTTCCTGTCTTTCATGATAGGACGAGCTGATTAATGCAGGTGTGTCTGACCTCTGGAACAACTTCAGACACACCTGCATTAATCAGCTCATCCTATCATGAAAGACAGGAAACAAGGAGCCTCCTGAAGTTCAGGAAATGGTTGAGTTGTGCATAGAGCCTATTCCACTGTGCTGCCTGCATGGCCTTAGTAAATTTTGAATTTTGTAGCTTTATAATCACAAATGTAGTTGCAGTAAGTGCTCCAGATTATAAAAGTTCTCCTAATTCTCTGTTGTCTTCAGCTATTTATTCACTCCAGAAGTAGATTATCCAACAGCAGCATGTAAAGAGCGGATTATAGAAATACCCGCAGTGTGTGGAAACAAAAACATTGACTGCAAGTGTTGGTTGAAGAGCTGCGGCACTGATACAGCAGGGGTTGCTACAAACACCATATTCTCCAATTGAACTATCCGTTAATGGCAAAAACAAAAAAACAACCTTTGTTACAAATTTAAACTTAAATTAGTTTGTGGCTATTGTTAGGCTCATCCTAATGCACTAACGATGCAAAGTAGTTTCAAGCAAGAGTAAATTGCTGCAGAGGTTGATGAAAAACTCTGCAGTACTTGAACCATTCAGTTAACAGCAGTGACTATTGAGTTTCAGTGACTGTCAATCACCCATTAAAATGTGTAATGCCACTACACTAAAGTAATTGGCATTTTGTAAGCAATATTGTCAGGAGTGCTGAAAACATTTTCAGCATCAAGGAAAGGTGTTTGTATTTGTGTCCTTGTTCCATTCTCCGCCAAGGACTGCTTCAACCTATCGTCGCTTTATTTGCAAAATGCTTGTGGGTCTGAATTTAATTGAAACCCAATTAAAATCACAGCATGAAATCTCTAATAATAGTCAAAGGCTCATCTTTGAGAAGCGAAGTTTATGGAAGATGCCTCATTTCTTTCACACTTTCTTTTGGGACTGCATTTTGATTTAACAGCGGCTGTGTGACATGAAAGGCAGCGGAGGATGTGGTCCTTTCGGAGGCGGCGCGGCGAACAAAACAAATACGGTGTAACTCAGGAGGGCTCGAACCGCACAGCCAGAGATGCTTGATTTATCTGTAAGCATTTATCGAATGACCTTGCCAGACTGACAGGCAATATGAGTAGCAGGTTTTGGGTTGTGATATCTCAGTGCTCACAAGAAAAGTACTTGTGTTCTCATTTCCACCACAAACAGTGTTTTTTTTTTTTTTTTTTTTTGCTTCAGCAAACAACAGTTCTCTCAAAGGTTGCACTCATTTAAGGGCTCCCTGTTGAGCAGTGACCTGCCAGCCGGGCAAAGAGTGTGCTCATTTTAGTCTGTGCTCCTGACCTGAACGCTCTGTCAATGGGAAAACCGGTCAATAACAAAAACCAAAAGCCACATGTCAGAAGAAAATCTGAGGAGCCAACACACACGGATTCAATAGCCAGTGTGGGAGATGTTTGGGAAAACACTAAAAAATCCATTTAACTTGAGTTGTTTCCTCTTAGCCTGAAACAAACCTTTCACTGAGCACTGATATAAAACGCATCAGATAAAAATGTTCTAATTTTCCAATTAAAGTATGATGTTTGCGTCTCCATTTATTTTGGTCCCTAAATCTTCCTCATTTAGGAGACAAAAGATCAAGTCCTGCCTTGATACACCTTTTTGTTGTGGAGACATTTATTATTTTAAACCACTTCAATAATTTGCTTCGACCATGTCAGTGGTCCAGTGCAATGTCACACTACAGTGTTTCTGCTCACCGTTTGTCTTGCCATTCATTCGTGGGTTTCCCTCGGGCAACACAGCAGCCACAACATCAGCCACGGATGTCAGTCACAAATAAAGACTTTGGTTTTTAAATCTTTGTAAAAACTGCCTGGGGCTGAAGATGGAAAGTCCAGATCTTAAAAAAAGAACAGGATAGAGTCATGTGTAGATCCACCTGTGGTCTACTGAAAGATAATGAAAAAATAGCTTAGGCTCATTAAAAATACTGAATTTTAATATGGGACATCAGGTTAAGAGCTTCACGGTACAGTAGAGGTCTTCCTTCACGGTGAGAATATCCCTGGAGTACAGTGAAATCGTTTCTTTGTGGCGTTTGCATGTCATGTCATGTTTGTACTTTGATCACCATGAATTTCCTGTTGCTGTGAAAGTCTCAGTGTGTGTGTGGGCTTGTCTGTGTCTTAAGGGCCAACTTATCAGGTGAAAACGCATCGTTTTTGGCTTTTCGTCTCAGAAAAGTTTGATGTTGACACAGCAACATTTTAAAAATGAAGTCAGGCCATATAGAAATTACAGAAATGTTGAAAATTCTGTGCTTTTCTTGACGCAGAACTATTCACTACGGTCACGTGTAATGGGAGCATTTTCGAAAAGTAGCATTTTCCTCTGTTTACATGGAGATGGAGCAAAAAGTTCCGCCATGTCAACTCCTTTCAAAAACTTGTTTTCAGTGACTTCCAGCACCAATATAATGCAATCAGAGTCGCTAAATGCTTTCATCTGAAAACACTGCAGCGTAAACGAGCCCTGTGTTTGCTCTGTGACTGACTGGTGACGTGTTCTGTGACTCGCTCTGGCAGCCTCATGACACTGACCTTGAAAAAGTGGTGTAAAAAAAAAATGAATGGAATCATTTCAAGCCAATACAAACCTGCATCTAAAATAACTCACGTTTTGCATGTGACATGGAGAATGTCGTTTGTCATTTGCTCAAAAGCAGTTCTTTTTTTCTGTTTCTGTTGTCTCCATTATCCCACTGCTGCACAGTTAAGTGGTATTTCATACATGGTTCTAAATACAAAAATCCCTAAGTTCAGTTGAGCAGACCACAGATTTAAATGACAATCCTGCTCCGATTGAGGCAGCCATTTGCTCTGTAACCAGCTATATGACTGCAGGTGTGTGATAACAGAAACAAGTCGTTTGACTGCAGCTCGGCAAACAGCAATATGTGCAGGTGACGATGTTTGAATGAGAATGTTTTGACATTTTGGCTGTCAAACTCAGGTGTCAGAGCAGGTTTTTTTTTTTTTTTGTCATCTATTTGGTGACATTTTATTGTTTTTACAACAAACTGTGGACAGCCCCTTTGTAGCATTTGCGTTATTTTGATTTTGTTCTGCACAAAAATAGTGGATTATGTGAGTGATAGGTTAGCAACTTTTGCTCCTTGGCGTTACAAATGCATCAAGCAGAACAAAACCGCATGAGATCGTATTTCATTCAATCATTCATTAATTTAAGAGAAATCTCAACTACAGAGAGCATCTCTTCAGCCAGTGTGTGCAAAAAGAACAAACACCAAATCAGATTTAAAAACCAGGTTGTGTTTAAACACACTCATTCCTTGGTGTATAGTTATTCGCTGCTTTGTTATTAGAAATATTTTAAAAGGTCATCCTGAGATAAGACACGCTGATTTGCCCTTCGTGATAACAAATGCAGCATACCAACAGCAGAAAGAGAACGCGGCTCCAGAAACACTTGCGCCTGGTTCACTACCCTCACTCCAATCATTAGATGCACAGAACAAGGCGTAAAATCTGTTTTTGTTTTTTTTCCTTTTAATGGCAGACCGTCATTATCAGACTCTTGTGTTGCACATGAACCAGCGGCAGATCCACATAGGGGGATGGAAATAATTCCAAGGTTTCACACATAATGAAGAGACCGGGCATGGTTTTTTATGTAGCATGAATATGTGATTAATTATCACGTCCTTGATACAAGCTTTAACCGATATCAATCCACTGCAGAGTGCGTAACCTCAACCTTGAGTCCCTGTGTATTATCCTAACAGTAATGACAATAACGCATCCAGCAGTCAGCGTGTCTTTCCTCGCTGTGAGAATTTCTAAAGCAGCACCATACCTTTGGGCCATATGTAGCACATGCAGTATATGTACAGTGGAGGAGTCTATATGGTGCTGTTTGACAGAGAAGGCCAGCCACTAACATATCTCACTTGTACCAGTGCCTGGGGAAGTGGACGGCACTGTATTCCAGCACAAGGTGCTTCCAGCGGTGCACCAAGCGGAGCGTGTGCGGTTTCTGAATAACATGCCTGTTTCTTTCTTTCTTACCACCGCAGCACACAAGTCTCTCACTCAACGTCACCCCGCTGCCCCTTCCCACATCTAGAGAAAAGCCACTCTACCCAGGCTTTTATGTGCCATGGAGGTTACTCGCTGCATTCATTACTCTTACTCCGTGGACGAGATCGAGCAATTACCATGTGAGGCTATAACTCGCAGCGTTAACAGACAACAGCGTTACTGCAGCATATTCTGCAGGCTGGAGAGAGTGGACGGGCGCTGCGGTTGGTTTGGAGGTTGATATGGCTGCCATCCATGTCTTTTTTTTTTCTGAGGCAGCCGGTGAAAATGAGGCCCAGTGTTAGAGTGAGGAGAGTGGATGTTCTGCTTTAAAGCAGAGCAGGATCGCTGTCAGAGTCAGTCATGGATGGGATGTTCCCATCCACAGCCTATTAGAGGGCTGTTTATCAATGCAGCTGCCAATCGGGCCGACTTCTGGTTTCCCCCCTTCATAACGTGGACTTCATAACTACTGCATAAAGTGGAAGGGTGATTCATTATGGGAGGCACGCTCTGTCTGATCAGACTCCTGATGTAAGACTCAAACGGCTGCAGGTAAACTGAAGGCTGGAGCCTGCACTGCCCTCGTCTATGGAGACATGATGGATTTTTGCTTTTTGCCCTGGATTAGATGAGGACCTGCTCAGGGTGTATCCTGTCTTCATCGATAATCTACTGGGATTGACTCCAGGGCACGACAACTTTATGTTGAGGAAACATTATAAAAGATGAAAATATTTGTTTTCTAATAAGTTGTAACATATTTGGCTAATTATTTTGCAATACATGCGATCACAACAACGGGATTTAAATAATGTTATCCCAGTCGGTGTGTCGATATGGAGAGATCATGTAAGAGTGAACCGATTCAAGTCTCCATTAGTGATGCGTCGTTCGTGAACGAAGAAGCATCCTCTTCGTGCTGCCGCTTTGAAATAAATAACTGGAGACAGCTCCTGCCTGGGAGCTTCAGCCTTTTCTTTTCTCGCTCTCCTTTTTGTTGCTGTTGCTAAAGCTGCTGGTGATTGGTCAGGGTCTTTCTGGTTGTTTACTCTGTGAGCCTGGGTGGGGTTCCAGGGGAGATCTCCACGAGACAGTGTGTCCTGTTTACCCCAGTGCACGGGAAACAACTGATAAACACACACAGGTTTTCTGGATGCTGTTTGTTGTTTTTGTCCATTTTCAATTTGTTTCCAATTATTGTGATTCACAAAGCTTGTTGTTTCACTGTAAATTATTGAAAGTTTGTAATTATTGTACATAAAGTCAACAACTGGATTTTTTTTTTTTTTTTTTGTCAAATTGAGGTTATTTTTGAGCTTCAGTGTTCACACTGTGGTCTCTGTTCCACTGTGATGATAGGATATCACTCCAAATAACAAACATTCTATAAATATATATCTTTTCTTTTTTACTTCATTTCACACAAATTTACATTGCTTTTGGTAATAAATTAGTTTCAGCAACGAAATATCTGAGGATATTCCTGAAGCGCTGTCTGTATTTTTATGAGCTTCTCCCATTAATACAGTACTGGTAGCCAAAGCAAGGCAAAAAAGCGAAAATCCAGAATTTCAATACCAAAGGCGAAGAAGAAATAAGAAAACATGTAAGGCTACTCAGTTCAAGTATCAAGGTGCCGAGACAATCTGTCAGCAGGGAGGTGGAAGTCAAGTACCTGCCTCACTGATGAGATGAGGAACAGGTGGCAACAGAAAACTCAAAGACGAATATCAAAATGTGGAAGAGGACTGCAAAATAAAACAGGATACAAATGATCATGACGACGGCCATGAGAGGAAGGAATTAAGCATGAAGTTGGCAGCATTTTATTCAGCAAATGGACAGCGTGAGACAGGGACCAAACCTCTGCTCTTTGGATTGGAAGATGACGCACCGTGCCGAGTGAGCCACGATCATCTCTGTTCACAACAGTCTCTTCATTTCTTCAGCTATCGAGAACATGTTTAGCATCTTAGAAAATATTTTGGGTGTATCAAACCATTCATCCACCCATCTTCTCCACGGCCTCATCAGACTAAAGTCCCAGACATGCTTCCTCTATGTAAATCGGTACGTGCATTTCAAACATGGTCATGCACATGGTCACCTTGCATCAAAAACATACTTATTATAAAATTAAATTTAGTCTGGGTGAATAATACTCCATGTCCTTATGTTTTCAACTTTGCTGGTGAAGACATTTAGAATTGGTTTTTGTATCCATGCACAGAGTCGTGCAGTTTCTCCTTGAAAGGATCCTTATTTCTGTCGTTCCCTTTATTCCTCCATAGAGTCAGCTCCTTCATAGATAAAGTACAACCTTTAAATAGGTTAATCATGAAAACCTCAGTTCAGGGAACCAGCTACCTTCACCATACACAGCACATCACGTACCACATACTGACTGTAGTTCTGACCGGTGCAGCCACTGTATCTCTGGGCAACAGGGGCATTGGGATTTTCCTGGGTTTCCTGTTATTTGTTGACAGAACTGGTCACAATGTGGCCAAGGACTACAACACTACACACAGATTTTTGTTGCAATGTTTACTGCAGGTGACCTTCCTTGCCCTGTTATTTCCAAATATTTGACATAAAGTTGCAATAGTGAGAAATAAGAAGGCTCCTAAGGGATCCCTGTGGGACAGGAAACCGCCCTGATGATTTATTCATCTTAGTGGCATTCCTGTAAAATATCAGGGACACAATGTATTGTTTAGCCTAAGTATCCAACTTTGCCAAACAATTTCACATTGATAGTAAACATGAAATTTCAAGACAAAAAAGTTAGGACACCTTCCTTCGCATTGGCTGTTATTGGATTTTTCTCCTGCTAACACTTATAAACTTGAACTGAACCCAACTTTCTCTTGTTGACAGCTGATGGAAATGCCTGTGTCCGCCGTCTGACACCACGCTCCGACTGCAGCTCCTGCCCGGTCTCAGTTAAAATGAGAACTTGTCCCTCAGAGTATAAAATGACACTCACTTGTCCTATCAATTAAAAGAAAAAGAAAATTGACTGACACAATCTACCTTATTCACGTTGTTTACATATTACGTATAGTATGTGCTTCGATCACCTCTCTTGAGGGTTGGTGTGTTGCAGGATTCGCAGATCTAGTTGCTTACTTCTTATGATCATATCGCATATTCCTTAAAATCTGAATTTGTTGTTTTCGACACTTTGCTGTGTGCAGCCCCACAAATGTAATCTTAGCAGGTATTTGGACACGGCATGCAGTGGTTAATAATTCAGCTCGGAGCTGCAGGCTTGCATTGAGGTGAACTATGCAGCAGCCTTGTTAAACATTCATGTTCTCAGCTATGCTTCGCTCCTGGAAGGCATTTGACCACTGGAGTGATAACTCAAATGGTAACGGCATCTCATTGGTATTAATGTCAATTTGACATTTGTGGTGTTAGATCTGCCCCTACTCAACAATTGGTCTGAGCTGCTGCCATTGTTTCTCTGACAGTGCTGGTCTGTGCTTGCAGTCTTTATTTACATTTACATTTATTTGTTTGCATCTTAATGCTGTGTAACAATACCAGTGTGCTCTGCCTATTCACTTGGGGTGTAGAAAAGCTGTAGGAACTGGAGGACATCTGCCAAAGCACTACAAAGCATTCACAAGAAAGAAAAAAAAAATAAATCACAACACAGAGAATAATAACATGGTGCGACACCAAAAAACTAGGCTGGCGCACTCCGTGCTCATTGTCATTAGGACATGATCTCAGCTGGTGGCCTCTTTCAGTTTGGCAGGTATTATTTAAAAAACAGCGTGAACAGGAAGCACAGACATTTAGCTTTTATCTAAGTCAAAACCGATGAAGATCCGGCGTAGTGGCAATGCAAACTAGGCTGGAATAAATTTCAACTGTACAATCACAAGTGACAGCTGCTCGATGTGATTTCAAAGTGGAGCATTTTACCCAGTGTCGGGGCGCTAAAATAAAAACTAACAAAAGCAATAAAAGCAATAATCCTTCTGACTTTTGTTTAGGAGGAAGTCCATTTCTATGTAAAAGTAGGAGCATATCAATAACAATAATGCATGTTAGTTAAAGAGATAAAAGATCATGTTTTTTTCTTCCCCCTCAGACTTTTGAAGATATAGTGCAGCTTTGTTGAACTGTGTCTCCTTTACTGCAACCCAGGGCATGCTCATCAATCACGCTCACAGTACAACAACACAAATTAGTTCTTTTTGGGTGGCAGTGATTTATTAGAACGGCAGCTGGATATGCAAGACTAAATTGTTTTTCTGCACTTTCATAATTCATTTAATTCTCCAAACAACCATTTTCTGGCAGGTCAGTGTTGTGCTCAGGGTCTGAATTTTTTAAAGTAGTAGCTGATGTAATTATTTTTTTGTTTTTTATTTTTCCTTTCCACTCTGTGACTGAGAAACTCAGCCTGTGGCTACTAACAACCGGCATGCGATGCAGGCAGTTTGGCCATCGTCTTTATTTGTAAGGTAGTTTCTGTGGCCATCTTGCAGTATGTTTACTTTTAAACAAACAGTGCGCAGACCTATAATCATCTCCAACATCTGAAAACGGCAGACCATGCCAGGAGGTAGTGACCCAATTGGAGTCTTTAGTTGCTTTTGGGCGAATAAATTGGTATCTACTGTCAGATCAGATATCTATTTTAAATGTATAAACAGGAGAATAATTCTCTTTTTATGCTGGTTTCATCTTAATACTGGACAAACTCAGAACAGCTTTGTTCATTCTGAATATCAGTGTGTTGTAAATTGAAATAAAGCCACTTCATGTGCAGTGGCTGTGGCAGTATCTGCAGATCCCGTATCGGCCTCTACGGCCACGCCCGACGCTGCAGCTCCCTGACCGAAGACCCACGGCACAAAACCCCTTCATGATCTTTAGAGATCGATGCAGCTTCCATGACAATGGCACCTATCCTCTGGAAAGATTCTGATATAAAATAAATATAAACACATTCTGAATGGTGCTACAAATTTGGGATATTTGTTTTGATATCTTGCCAGATTTAAGCCACCACAATAAAGCTTTGCACTTGACTAACTGACACCACAGCGAGAACAAGTGAAACAATTTGTCGGTCATAATTTACTCGACATGATCTCTGCTGACATTCGCCAACCAAACACATGGGCTGCTGCAGATTAGTAGTACTTAACTACGACTTCAGAGGCAGGGTTGAGTGAGGAGAAATGAAAAGGATTTGTGCCTCTGTAGTGTTTTCCGAATCACAAGGAGGAGGACGAGTGCTTGGCATCTGGCAACACGTCCTCCAATTGAAGCGACAGCACGTCTATTTCCCCGGACTCCCAAAACAACATGTAAGAGTGTTTTCAGCCCAACTTGGAGAGTCCCAGGTGAGGGGTGCTGGACCTTGGTTGTCACAGCAACAACAGCAAACACAAGTCTGTGTTGCAAGACAAAACAGTTACGCTACAGGTTTAGGATTTCAGATTTTAATAATATACAGTCTTTAATGTGTGGATTTTATGTGCACCACTCCAATAAACTGGAGAAAATCTTCCTGGTGATTTTGAGCCATTTCTAGTTTTCACTGACGGAGTTCTGCCACTCCTCGAGAGTTACAGAGCCCTGTCACTCCTCCAGAAAACTGTCCAAAAGCAGACCCATCCTCAAGTCTTCATGCCAACCCTCCAGCTTGAATTGTCAGTTCCGTCTTGTTTGCAGCCCCCACAGATGGCAATTCGGCAATGCTCATATGGCAGGGCTTTATCAAAACCGCGTTTTATTTACAGGTTGCTTAGAGTGGTCAGATGAAACACAAAGGACACAACTGTCTTTTTCTATGTTTTAGAAAAATGTAAAAATCTACCATATTATATACTATAATAAAAAAAAAATACTGCTTCATCAGACAACATGATTGCTATTTGAGTCATTGTTTGTGTAAAAAAAAAAAAAAAAGCCCTGTGATGATGAGTCCATCTCCGTTCACTCATTAAGTTCAATTAGTAAATAATGTGCTACTGCTGAATGTAGTGGTGAAAATAAAACTATTTACTGCCTAACGCTGCCGATCGGGCAAGGCCCATTACAGCTCAATCCACTCGGCCATAGGTCTAGTTGTGCTACATTAATCATTTAAAATACAGCAGTGTGATATATGGCTTTAGGAAAGCAACACTTCTTTACAATAAACACACGCAGGAATCCATATATTTAGTTTTGGCTTTTTAGTTCACTCTGTTTTTGTACATTTCAGAACCATTTCAAATCAGTTAGGAGTCTTCTGGTAGCTGAAACTTAAACTGAAGAAATGAAATATCATGGGAAATAGTGATTAAAAAATAAATCAATCAATAAGAATGTTATATGTTATCAGTTTAACTGGTGAAAAATACACAAATATCTTCTAAACGTGAAAAGAGTCCATACATGGTGAAGGCTGGTCCTTGACTGTGGCTCATCACACAGTATTACCTCCCAGGGTCAGCGCCGCTTGGAAATTTTTTGAATGAATTCTAGTGTATTATGATGTACATGTAATGATCATTCTACACTATAATGGCCCATAGTTGGACACTTATTGTACTGAAGGTTTATAGAGGAGACAGACCATGATTAAATCTGTAATAGAGGACATAAAACTGCCACTTCATCACCATCATCATGGCCATCATCATCGTCAGCATCACTTTAATTCCTGATCACAGACCTTGGTTTATTTCTTTTACCATCGTGAAGGTGCAGCCGAAGGAAAATGATATGAAAATTCAATATGGGCTGGACAGGAATAAATGGAGCTGTTGAGGGACAAGTGCCTTTTAATATATGACTTACATGTTCAGCACTGTTTCATTTCTCTGGCTGGTTCAGGAGAGCCAAGGCAAAGAAAAGGAGTATTTTTCATTATTATTCCGCAGAAATGCTGCTATCAATAAACATCCATAATCCAAAAACTATAAACATCGAATTGGGCTACATGCCTGAAAATAAATGCATACTTGTCAGTTTGATGCTGGAATTGGGTTTTTCAAAGGATCATTAATTACGCGCTCACAGATGTTGGCCACCAGTCGCAAGAATTCTACGCATAATATTCGAAAGGCACGTATGTCTCGATGCTTTGAGGTGTGGGTGGGATCGTTTCATGGAAATGCCTGGGAGCCTGCATTTTAACACCAAGCCTGTCAAATTTAGATATGTAAACATATGGGGCATCACACGGCAACAAGGGCACAAAGGGAGATATCTATCATGTCGATGACACCCCAGGATTGTCTTTAAGCTTTCTTGGCATTGCACACATAAATTAGCCTGATCCAAACTCGGATCAGTCAATTATGCTGTGGGCGGTGATTAGTGTTTGAACACAACCGTTTTTGGAGAGGGGGATTATCCCTGTCAGCCAAGGAAGGACCCCAACCTTCACCTCCACAAGGTGAAATTCTTGACTTCAGCAAAAAGGTGCAATTCACAACTCTGCTTATGTCTCAATTTCAATATACAACAGCTTGAGCACCTTCGAAATAACTTTTAATTGATGAAATCACCCACAGAGACAGTTCAAGGTGAGCCAAGAGAGCGGGAATGTTTTGCATCTGCAACATTCATCAGAAGCAGTACATTTTGAAGTAAGATTGATGTATTTCTCTGCCTGAATCAATCTGACTGTAGCATCTATTGAATGTTTAAAAATAACCTGTTGCCATTCAAAAAAGTTGATTGAATTTAAGATATAAAGAACCTAAATCAAATTCAAAAGTGGTCAACTGGCAAAGTGACGGTGGAAACACTTATTAGCTGTAAGGAACGTGTCTGCTGCACTTTTAATGCAAGTTAAGGCAAGATTACATATTCACAAATAAGATATCAACTAAAGATGATCTTTTATATATTTGATGAATGCTTGAACAAGCTAGTGTCACAGGAACTACCTACATCTGTTTTGGAATCATGTGCAATATGCAAACACTCTGCAATATGTGTTAATCACATTTATCCACTGGCACAATCAACACACTCCATTAGCAGAGGTTTTCACTTCAAATGTGTTTAGGTAACAATAACATACATGTTCATTTCTAAATAGCTTGACGTACATTTTTTTGTTCTCACATCAAATGCCTTTTGTTGTGCGAGTGTGTGTTTGTGTGTGTGTGCGTGTGTGTTTTTTTATGGACTTAAGCATGCTACTTATCAGTGCTGAATTGCAAAGCCCAGCAGGGTTTGAACAGGACTTGCTGTTGTGAAACTCGGGGGGGACTGTTGGGTTTGCACATCCTCTGCATGGTGTCAATTTTGCCATTTGGTGAATGTGGGCAGTGTAAAATTCGCGCCCTCCCTCATTCCTGAGCTCTGTTTTATGGCATCGCATTGCTTTACAGTGACAGCTCCCCACATACAGTATGATAATGACTTTCTTTGTTTCATTCAAGTCAAGGATTATATTTGATCATGAAAAGAGTGAGCCTCTGTGGCAGATGGTGCAATGAGACTAATGTATTCACCAGTACAGACAACCATTACCACATCTCTTTCTCTCCATCTCTCCTGCTCTTCTCCATTCATGGGCAGTATTTCCTCATCCTTCCCCGTCCTTCTCTTCCATTCTCTTTTTACAGTCATAGCTCTGTTTATCTCTCTCAATCTACTGTATCTGTTCTTCGATCGTCTTGCTCGTTCACTATCAGCCCCTGAACTGATGCAAGGAGAGGTAACCCACGGGGGAATTAATAGGTGAAACGCGCGCCCTTTATCTCAAGCGCCGCTGTGTTGCTGCCGCGATGCTCCCTTTCGTGCACAAACCCAGCCGATACCCTTCTCACACAGCACAAACAAGAAGTTTATATAATTAACTTTCAAAGACAGCGTTGAACCAACCCTACATTACGGAGGGGAAGGGAGAGCTAAAGCGCCTTTTCCCCATGACTCCGGGGGATTAAGGTAATGACACAGTGAGACAGGAGCAGACATGTGGCCTTCAAGAAGTCTCCTCCTATTTCATACAGTAATGAAATTGAATTGTAAACCCCCACTAATCTCTTCCACAAAGGTTTGAAAGATATTTTATACCTGCAGGTGTGTCAAAGTGCTCCGATCACACGGGCACATGACCCAATAAAAATATATCCCTGTCACAAAGTATCATTTATTTTATCTATGAGATTATCATAGTGAAAGGCTTTAAACTGGGAGTTTATATTTAGATTTAAGGGGTAGAACAGATTTTAATCCCGTGGCCACATTTCATCTTGAGAGGGATGGACCAGTCAAACAGTAACAATACCCTCTGATTCCAAACATTGAAGTTTGTCTTTGTTGTGGCGCAGAGTATACGCGATAAAACAATTAATCAATGGGGTGACTGAGGCTCTGCCGGGATGGTGGCCAACCATCAACCAGAAGATTGCTGCCACTGCCACATGCCGAAGTGTCCTTGAGCAAGACGCTGAACCCCAAACTGCTCCACTGACGTGTGAATGGGTGAATGAGATTAACAGTAAAGTGCTTTGTGCTCTGCTCAAGCAGTGGAAAAGCGCTACTTAAGCGGAATCCATTTACAATTCAATGGATTGCATAAATTACAATCAAATTTTTTTATTTTAAAAAAAGTATATTTCAGTGGTGTCAGTGAAACTGCCTTTTAAAGAAGATAAAAAATGGTGTAATAAACCTTGGCTTTTAAGTACATAACGGCGGCTCGACATTGCATTGGCGGTATGATTATACCCCTGAGCAGCAGGTGATGGGCCTGAGCTCGCACTTCACACAACAGCCTTCTCTCCACACCGCGATAACCATTACACTCACATTCACAAAGATCCGTTTTGTGCTCCGGAGAACATATACTTTTACTTGGATGTGAAATCTACAGGGTAGTGAGATTCGAGCTGCATGGCTCTCTAAATTTAGTTCAAGGCCATGCCAGTCAAGGAGGTGAGCTCATAACTGTCAAAGCCGGTGAGAGAGAGGTGGAAAGAGACAGCAGAGCGCACAGCAGCCTGCAGATGGTGGCTGCATTATTCTGTATGGAGGAGCCCCTCAGCATGTTTATACTCATTCAGCGAGACAGCTGTGGGCATCTCGAGCCTGACTATGCCTATGTTTCTCCTAGGCTCTCTAAGCCGGCCCCATTCATCATCCTCCAACAGCCCTGCTCTAATTGGGCCGCATCCCCACCTGCTGTCACTCACCACCTCCTCCACATTGCGCCGGAAGAGATACAGATGTACCTGGTCCGGCACAGCCCTGTCGCAGCGCGCCAGTCTCCGCATCTGAATCGCATATGTGGGCAGCTGAGCCCCGGCAGCTACGCCGAGATGATCCCGGGCGCCGCTCTTTCCTTTTCACCCTGTCGGTACCTGCCGCTCCCTCTATCCTCGGCGGCGAGGAAGCCCGGTAATGATGTGACCTATCAGTTTAGCTGGCGACGGGGGCTACAGCACTCCAGGGCTGGAGGAATCATCACGACTCTCTCCGTCCCCCGCTATGACAAGGACATTAAATATTCCTCTTCATTGGGTAACATGTCTCTTAAAAGTTTTGGTGAGGACTAGTTTCCTAATAGCTCTTGTCTTATTTGAGCGGGACCTGCCACTAAGAATTGCAGATATCCTTTAGCTAGCAAGCGCAGCCGAAAGACGTCTAATGAGCCTTTGAGATTTCCCTGCTAAACCTACCATAAAATGTCCGGCGCGTTCGGAGACATGGCTTCAATTTGTTTGAGAGATATTCCACGCTTTCCAGTTTCAGCATAATAGACGGGACAGCAACCAAAAAGTCTCATTTGCTCGATTTGATTTTATTAATAAATAAAGGATTACAACTTTTGCTCAACGGAAGATTGGGTTAAGATTTATAAGAGCTCGGCTTTGTCTAGTTGGACTAACCAGGAGGGAGATTTGCATTTGTTCACTTTGTTTCCCGCTTTCTCGATTCTGCATTTTGTATACTTTAACTCCCTGTCAAACACTGGAAATACCCTTGTCCATCCCCATTAGCGTCTGACAGAAGCGAGGGGGGTGAATTTTATGTGAGGACGGCACAGATTGTGACTGACACGGACTGATACTTAACGCTCGGACATGCTCGATATCATTTTATGGTGTGTGTCCAAGCGCATTCAGAATCCGAGCTGATGTATTTACAGTCGTAAAAAAAATGTACACAGACGGAGTTGTGCAGAGTCTGGGTCCGGCTCTCGATTTACATGAAAACTTTTGATGTTCACGGCTGCAAGCGGATTAAACGTAATTACCGAGGCACTTTGTGTGTCTGTGTGTGTGTTTGTGGAAGGAACAGCGGTTAGCAATTCTGCCTCCGAGTTCGTATACCACCGGGTCAAATTCTGGCTCGGGGATTTTCAGTGTAAATTTTGGGCGCGTGCTTCATTTGCAGGGACCCCAGCCTGCCCCCCTCCAAATACACACATTAGATTGATTGATGATTTTGAGGCCCCATTTCAAGTGAGAACAGAAAACGTTCATTGCGTCTTTGGTGTCTGTTGTCTGCATCTGGGTGTCTGCACTGCAATGGCGTTTGGAGCTAATGGAAAGCAACTTTTTGTCGAAATGGCTTTTTGAAATCGCTCCAACTAGGTAGACGAAGGAAACACTGCAACCGCACAAGTGCACCATGACAGTTAAAGGTGCTTTAGGCAGGATTCCGCATCTCCGCCATCTTGCTTAGGGTTACCTAAGCAAGATGGCGATTTGACCAATCTAAGATGGCGATTTGAAACCCAGCACAGCCAATCCTGTCCTGTTTTCTCTGACATCACGCCCTCACGCAAGTTAAGCCCCTCCCACAAGAACGTGCGACGAACGCCCCTCGACCAATCATGGTTAGAGCCTCATGGGCTCTTCTGATTGGTCAAAGATACCTGGAGCTGTCGAGATTCCTTTTCAGCTCAGAACAGAGACAGATGGAAACGCTGCGCCCTCGCGGTAGTGCAATTATACTACACTCGTAAAGGATTATCAATGGATACTCTAACATTTAATCCAAAGAAAACACAGAAAAATTAGCATTGACTAGCACAACCTGCCTACAGCACCTTTAAGCAGTTCTTCTACGCATGCGAGTAGATGAGCAATAACAACAATGGCGGCCCAGACAGCGGCATGACTCCCAGTAGGGATTCTAGTTGAGTCACCCATGATAGCAAAGAAACCTCAACACCTGTCCATACAGATGTCCATGCAACAGCACCCACTTGTGGCTGTACATGAAAACAACACCATTTTCAGTGTTTCTGCTGTTGTCATGTAAATAGACAAAGTTTTCATGTAAGCGGAGCTTTGATGACCCATGATTTTTTTGTGTGATTGTCGCTGTTGGCTCTAACTGGTTTAAGTTTAAACTGTTTTACAAAGTTGGAACAGAAGGCAGTGTTGATGGGAGGCTACCACACAAGGTGCCGCAGGACGAGCCGTCAGTCCAATCTCAACGTTTAAATTTTGGATCTGAAAAAAACAATACTTTCCAATAAACCTGAAACCAAGTTTTTGAACACAACAAAACAAGCAGATACTAATCACGAGCAGATATTCTATTAAAAAAAAACAAATGAGTGTTTTACAGATGCATTCAGTGACATTTTAGAAAGTGGCAGATGTTGCAATTAAAACATTTCTTTATTATGTTGATTAAAAAAACAGTTTGGATGGCACTGAATCTCTCTTCAAAGATGTCTCGTGACAAGAGAAAGAGGAGGTGTCTATCATAAAGGAGCCGAGTTTACGAGCCTGTGTGCTGAATATTCCATTTATTACCAAATAGATTTGATTTAAAGCCCGTCTATGCATTCGTTTTTTTCGGTAAATCAATTTGTCAGACATGGAAAGAAGTGCAGTGAAGAGACTCCTAATTGAATACACTCTTTAATTGAATACATACTTTCTCATGTGACCATATGCTGCTGCCACATCCTGCCTTCAAAACTTTTGAGAAGAGAAAGTTTGAAATGTCAATTTTTATGTTTCAGGCTACATAAACATGAATACTTGGCTGCTTCCTGCAGACAACATTACGGTTTAAGTGATCTAACCATAATGAGGCGTCAGCTCCACAGACAAAACACAGGATGTTGACTTTGATTGTAAAATCACAGAGCAGTTACTCCGAGTTGCTTTGTATTGATGTGGAGCTCTCTGCTGGCTGTGAGGAGATGATGAATGACCCAATAAGCCGGAGTTGGTACAGTACACTTCATTGGAGGTATACACAGTTCGAACTAGTGAGCCTTTTCAGAGAGGGGGGGGGGGGATATGGAGTGTTTTACTTCTGTTGGGAATGACGTCAAACCATTAATCAAGCAAAAACACAATCACAAAAGCCCAGTGCTCCTATCATTTTCAAACAAAAAACAAGTACATTCATTTGCAGCCGCTAATTAACTAAGAAAAACAACAGGAATCATTTAAGTGACTCATCTGAAAATGTGATATTTATGAGACGCATTTTATGATTTTTAAATCAAAGATATGGGAATAAAGCTGATCTGGCATATTAAACACATCACAATATCATTTCAAGTGTTTTAGTGAGTGTAATAAATAAAAAGACTATTTTAACTTAAGCGACTGTTGAAGTCCGATTCGAACTGTTAGGCATTTGTTCTTTAAAGTTAAGAAACAGTGAAATATCGAAACAGCATACATTCTTTTTTACATATTTTAAAATTAGCTTTTTAACATCTATTTTGCTTTTCTAATGTTTTAATCCTCTCAAAGTTAACAGATGATCTATAGTGTTTTGTTTAAAGCTGTGTTGGCTTTATGAATCAGCAAGAACAGAGAAATGAGTTCATTTTCTAATGAAGCAAGAACAACCGAGTTAGAGGACTTATACACATTGTTTCCTTAAATTAATCATAAGTAGAAAGCGATTGATAAAAAGTTCCACGAGGTGTTTAGAATGAGGAAACAGGATATTTTTCAAAATGGTCCAATGAGAATTTCAGCCTATTAAGGTTTTATTTTAACTGTAAATTATAGAACACAGTGTCAACTTGGTCAGGTTATTATTTCCAAAAAGATTTTTATAGTGAGAAACACAAAAAGTCTGACTTGATCAACACATGTATGTTTAAAACTTTCATGTTAAAAAGTCTCCGATGGGGTTGATCGCAGGATGGGATATTCACTTCCGCAGCCTTTTTGTGTGAACCTCTAACTTTTTTTTTTCTTTTTTTTTTAAATTACAGAGTGGCATATAAACAGTGCGCATTAAAAGAAGAATACCCTCTCTCAACCCAAAACATTATGGGCTTGATTTATGTTTTGGGTTTCAAGTCAGTTGATTATAGTTGTTTGATAATCCAGCTTTGGGTGCATTACCACGAAAAACCACCAGCAGTGACACTGGAGTTTGATGCACATTTCTCTTTATTATCACTGTATCTGATCTGAAACTGAGCTTCTGCTTCTTTTGTTTAGAAGCTGTCGGCGTGGAGCCGAATCAAACTTGTAAAACAATCATGTGATGCAGGGCCGCCTTCTTTGCACACAATTACATCACTTTGATTGTAATTACAGACAGTCAAAACTGGTTAAGTGTGTCAGTCAAAAGCGATTTCCTCTGGTTGTTCCAGTTTTTCATTCCCCTGATGAAATACTAACGTTATACAATATTCCCACGGCAGATCATAATCTGTCTCAATCACATAACTTCCTGTGTCTCTCATTATCGGCAGCATGTTCAGGTTATAGGAGGAGGAGTTTCATTTGGTCAGTCGGCATAAACAAAGGCAGTAAATGGTACAAAAAAAAAAAGGAGACAAACATAATACTCGTACTGGTGCATCGTCCCGAAACGATGCCTCCTCATCATCTGCTTCTAAATACACAGACACGTACACGGGAAAGAAAAGCAGCTGTGCAGGCCTACCCCCCACTTACATTACAAACACAGATAAAAGAGTAGTGATCATGATCACATGAATAAGTTAATGTGAGACAATGAAACATATGACACTGTAATCCACAATACAAACATCACAAATGGTGCAGATTTAGCGGCAGCTGTTCGACACATTAGTAGATGAATTAAGGATTTCTTTAACCTTGTTGTTTTGATTTTGGCTTACAGTTTCCTGGACCTAAATCCTGAGCCAGTGGGTCAGCTTTGCTCCGTTTTTTTTTTGTAATCGCCAAGTTGTCCTGGTTTGCTATGAAATGCGTCGGTTGCACGTTATTATGCAATGGTGAAATGAGTAGGGGGGTCAGTCATCAAGGGGAAATTAAACCCTAGAAAAAAGGCTCTTTGGTTTGGAGTGCTGCTTCACTCTCAGGGATCATGTTGCATGTGCGGAGGTATGCTAATGAGGACATGCTTTGATTGGGCCACCCACGTCAGTGACTCCGGCTGACAAAGGTGCACAAGGCTGCATCCGCCAGCCTCATTAAAGCCCTGTCCAATTATAGAATAGTAATTGATCGTCTGCTTTGTGTGTTTCTGCCCTCTCTCCTTGTCTCCAAAGTATGCTCGAGGTCAATTTAAAATGCATCAAAGCTGTAACATGGTTAAATCCCCACAGACAGTTGCTGGCCTTCCTTGGCTTTTTGTTAAGCTCATACAAGCACCTGCGTACTAAGTTTGTCCCCATTTTTGCGGTTTATCACTGCTGGCCCTCACATCATCAACATGAATTGTCATACTCTGGGGAGCGCCCGGGTGAAATATGAAGGGCTTCTCTTTGACTGCATGTAACATAGTGCAGCTGGAACATTACTGCTTTGTAAATGAGGCTACAGATTGAGAGTCTTTTTTTTTCTCCCTGAGCTTGAAGTAAAATGTGAATGAATGTGTAATTTCTCTCAGATAACAATAGACGAAGTGAATCAAGGTTTGCAGCTCGATTTGTGGTATAGTGCTGTTTTGACATGAAATTAATGAGTTTATCCCATAATTCGTCAATATGTCGGGACACAGAGACCTGTGCGAGTGGCTCAACCTCTGTCAAACATGCTGAAAACACACTTTGAGCAAATATTCCCCGCCCCACCCACCCTGCCGCCGGTCTGTTTCAAACTGGGAGAAATGATTTGTTGTTTTTCTTTTAGATGAGATGAGACAAGGTGGCATGGGATCCTGAACTCTCCAGCACAAATAGAGAAAAATAAACATCGAAGCGTGCTTGTCACAGCCGCCGACAACCATCAGGATGTCGAAACAGCACCGGCACAAACACAGCAATGCCTTCAGATTTCCATATTTAGATACGTGTGTGTGTGCGTGTGTGTGAGCGCAGGAGGCTGGGACTTTCAACAGACTCACAGGGCCCGGGCTCTCAAACTGACAGGGAGTAAGTTCAACCGATCCCAGAGTCAATCAGCAGCAAAGGTCTAATTTATCTCTCAATTAGATCGCTCCAGCTGCATTGCCTTGGTCCTTCATGATTTGTATGCCAACCAAGATGGCTCCGCTGCTGCTGCCCCATTATGAATAGAGACGCTGCCTTGTGTGGTCTCATTATTAAATAAGTAAGGGGATGGAGGAGTCAGACAAACGGTTTTAAGCCTCGTCTGAGAAGACGCCATGGCCATTAGAGGCCGAGCATTAACAACGGCAAGAAACAACAGAATCCAGATGGGGGGGGGAGGGGGTGGTGTTGAGGGGGTGGACTGGGTGCTGGGCTGTGGCTGTGGAGGAAGAGAGTGAATGAGCTGGCTGGACAAGAAAGAAAGAGCTGTAATTATGGTAATATTGCCACCTTGTTATTATAGCCTGTATTGCATGGCGTCTGGCTGTAAAAATAGCTCAATCAAAGGCACAGAGCCAATGATACAGTCAGTTCATTTTGTTAAAGCCTCACCTAGCTTTCCATTGTGTTTGTACAGCTCATTCTACAGCGTTTGTGGGTGAGGATTATTATAATTCATAGCTGCATCAAAACAAAGGAAAGATAAATGGAAGTTAAAAATCATCTCTGGGCTTCATAACAGCCTGGGCATCCTCAATGGCGGGACCGAATGCATTAAACGCAACATGAATTGTCCCTTTATTGATGCCATTCATTACAATGATGAAACCTCTTGGTAATTATCAATTTTGTTTAAGCACATCCGAGAGTTTTGTGTGGCACGCTAATGGATGCCACCGGTGAAGCCAGTCATTCAGATTTGTGTCAACGAGTCATTAAGCCGCCTTTGAGGGAAGTCAGCAATCTGATCCATCATGACAATAATGAGACGAAGATGAACTCATCAATTTCACTCTCCCGAGCACGCTGCACGCCGGGTACGGATATCAGTCGCCGTCTATTCTTCCATGACTCACTCCACTTACCTCCCCTCTTTTCATTGGCTTTTAACACCTTCACCTCTCCCCGAGCTTCCCTGTCATTTCTTTTAAAGTCGAACTTCATTACATCATGACAGAGCGGAGTGATTTCCAAAAACGACTTATCAGACGAGGCGACCTCGGTGGGACGGGCGCGTCTTGTTTGTGACGGCAGAAGCAGCGGCGTCTTCAAACAGCAGCAGTTTGGTCGGGTTAAAACCAAACTTTGTGTTTGCCGACTGATCAAAACAGTGATGGGTGTGACATAATACATGGAGAACAATTCTTAGAACATTTTATCCGCTTGAACAGAATGGACTCGATGCCCATAATTATTCACACACACACACACACACACACACACACACACACACACACACACACACACACAGGGCTGGTGGGGTAAGAGGTTTCTGGTGGATACCGAGGTGGGCAGGACTCTTTTCACATGAATGAGGGTTTGTTTTTTTTTCCATTTAAATCTTTTTGTTACAAAGTTCCTGTCTGTTGTCCTAATGTGGCTCCAAAACTTCCAAAAATGATGATATATATACACGATTCAATATGTTTCATTTATTATAATGAAATCTGTCACATAAAAAAAAAAAAAAAACATAAGCCTATAAAGATATCTTACTCTCATTGTGACATTGAATTATTTCTTTAAATTTGTTGAGTGAATGAAAAGTTTTGCTTCTCCCTGCGCTGCTTTCTATGAATAGGAGCTGAGACTTTGAAGGCATGACACCAGAGGAAAGGGAGATTTGTTTTTCCTGTTTTCACCTTCGTCTCAGAAGACGTTCTCAATCTAAAGTGCAATAAAATGCCGTAAATTACTTTGTTTGGATATGTTGGTCTTTTTTTTTTTTTTTTTTTTGTCTTATGGTTGCTGTGATTCTTTTGTGTTTTTCAAACCCCCTTCATCTTCCCTCATCTAAAAAGCAGCCTCAGTATGAGATTGTGCATTTACCCTTTGAGAATGTTGTATCCACCTCTGACCTCAGGCAGCTCAAGCAGTTTCCATTTCCTCAATCTGCAGTTCATCATGGAGCCGGCTGATCATAACCAGCACTTAATGATTCATGAACAGAGAAACTAATGGAGTACTTTACACGTTGTAATCGAATGAGGCCATTATGGGGGGGAACTAGCAGCTTACTGGGAGACTTTGATCAAAGAGACAGTGGCGATGTGATCATGAGACGCATCAGAAGTGCAGATATGACACAGACTGGCATCAAGGTTTCGGACTGAGGCTCACATTAGCATGTCTTTGAAAAAGGAGTGATCTGGTAGACATTTACTCCCAGGAACCCAGAGTAATCAAAAATGATGACCACAAACAGACTCTTTAACTTGCAAACTGCTTTTTCACAGTTTAAAAATAATGAGAGAAGGCTCTGATCTCATATCAAGGTGCGATAAAACAGCAAAGAGGTAAAGGCCAGGACTCAGCTTCATCTTACTTCACTGTGTTTTTTTCTGTTTTGGGGTGAACAAGCTTCCTAAAGAGGGGCACTTTCTGGACTCGTCCTGCACTAGGTAATGTAGAATTACCTCTATACTACAACCAACGTTCCAAAAAGGTTGCGACAGTGTGCAAAACCTAAAAAAAACAGGATGCATTTATTTAAAATATCGGTTCTTCTACAGAAGGCAGTACAGACTTGACACAGGCCTCCAGTCGATCACAGGTCAGGACCCTGCTCAGGATATCAGCTCTGCCTTTACTGTGAGTCAGCTGTAATCGGCTGCGGCACCTCACACCCTGAACCGGAGGATATGATGGAGAATATGGGAAATTCCTTTATTAAGTGCATTCTGAAACAACTCACGTCGACCACCAAAGTACAATGTTAGGTATTTAAAAATAAAAATTAAAAAAAAACGATAAAAATGAATAACACCCAATACTAGCAATGTTAGTAACTGTTTGAAGTCCTTCAGGATCTCATCTCTGTTGTTCTGAATCACTTTTGGTTGGACATCCCACTGGGATTTGGGTACTTTGAGTCCATGCTGGGTTCAGATGTTTCTATAAACTATCCCAGCCACTTGGTTGTGTGTCTCCATGTACAATGATCCTGGTTTTTGGATTCATGTCTCAGGTCTGATGTATTCGACTGGAATACCTGAGAAAGATTTTCTCAAAATGAAAACTACACACAGACTTCACTGCATGACTGGAACCAAATGGCGGACCGTTTTAGTGCGTAGTGTGAGTGCTAACCACCACACCTTCATACGGCCCAGAACTCAAAATGTAAGTCAGACAAGAACAAACCTTGTTGAAAGTTGGGTATTTTCTTTTCATTGTTTCAACCATATCAGGATTTAAATATTTTAAACGGGTGTACGCCATTGACAGTTTCTTTTCAGTTTCCAGCATTCCGATGCACCAGACAGCAAATCTTTGAATAGAAAGCAGCTAAGCTCAGCCGCAGGTCAGTGTATGTCATATATGAAATACATCAGCATGCCACACTTCACTCAGTGGAAGAAACTCCATTTTAAAAAAAATTGCACACAGCTATGTGCAAAACATATAAAAGAATTCACAAATCACAGAATTCAGATCTTCGTTACCCCTTCATAGAGTCCCAAGGTTTAAATAACACACAAAGACATTAAAAACCTTAAAAAAAATAAAAAATAAAAATCTTAGTGAACAAACATATTGTAGCGGCGGTCTGGGGTGAATGACCGAAAGGCATTATGGGACATGTTCTTGGGGGGGTGTTTTCCTTGTGTCAATCTCAATTGTGTTATTGCTGTTAAGTTGGTGTGTTGTGCTATTACGTTATGCATCGTTTAGTGTGTTATTTTGGCCGGGTTCTGTGTTCATGTTCCACCCTGAGTGATTCTTAGTTCTGCTGTGGCATAAGAAGCTGTCTTTGTGATGTGTTTGTGTTCCTGTAATAAAATCGGAATTGTGAAATACCCAAACGCTTCTTATTTCACCTTCGCCGACATTACAATATTTAGGTGTTTTTATTGATTAATATCAATAAAAAAAGTGTCAAGTTTTTTGAGACAAAATCAAACACTGAAAAGCAGTTTAAATATGATGAATTATAAAGCTACATGTTGGTCTGTTTTTTTTTTTGTTTTTTTTTTATGGTGGCAACACATTCAAACAGTTGAGAGTCAGTTGCTGCGCAGGGCTGGATGGAAAAGTAAGAGATATGTAGGTCAGAGGAGCGGGTTGCAGGCATTTAGGCGAGTGGGCATCAGGTCGGAGACACGGCAGGCCTCAAATCAACATTTTACATCAATTTGCGAAAAGCTACTATGTGTTTTTGTTTTTTGTTTCCGTATCGACTTCCATACATCTTTATCGTCATCTACTTCACACTCTGCTCTACCTTACTCATTTTACCTTGAAAGTACACAAGAGATTGCGCATAAACTTCACACGGAACAGGCAATAAATGTCACATCTTTCATATATTTACCTCAGAAAGAAACGGTAGCACCTGCATCGGTATTCATGCCCACAAAAACACACTCTCGCACACATACATATTCACCTCTCTCTCTTTCTTTCTTCGCCTGTCTCCCGCTCTGCGACATCTCTTAGCTTTGCACCCACTTCTTGGGTGCCAGCACTTGTTGGAAGGAAAGAAGTGTTGACAATTGTCTTCTCCTGCCTTGTCACCAAACAACTTTGTCACACTTCACTGCCAGATTAATTCTCAGACATCCCTGTCAGGAAATGACATTTAATTTTCACACCTCTTCTCTCTCCTATTCTTTCTTTCATGAATTTTATTTTCAAGCACACCCCCAGTGCATTGGCTGTCTGACAGTATCGATATCTCTGACAGTATGGAAGCCTTTAACTCAAGCGAACACTCCCACTATCTTTGTCTTTCCTCCTCTAACAATGTATTATGACAAAGGTAAGATATCTTTAAAATATGTCAGCCCTACAGTGTGAATCCACTGTGCATCCTTCCAATATGTCTACATCTTCCTATCCATTTCTCTTACAGTGTGAGTCGGTTGAATTATTACATTTTAATTGTGTTTCTGAGTAAATTGATATTTCCCCCACATTCGTCTAGATAATGTTTTCTCTCTTGGCTGCTTTTTTTTTTTTTTCATGCTTTAGTTTTACAATCTGGGGTGTTTTTAATAATGTGTTTAAAAACAAAACCTGAATTACCTGTGTGTAATTCAGTACATTCATTCATCCCAGTCATGTGTTTGCTGACTGCTCCATTTGAAAAAGAAACAACTGAGCGCCTCCCCATTTCTTCCTTAGTCCTTCAAATTAAAATGCTGCTCCACTTCTTAGTTTTCATAAGATTAGAGTGAGCGCATGTCCCAGTCTCCACTTTTATCCCTCCGTCACATGTAGGACGAGAGCTTAACTTCCTAAGGGTTCCCATTTTAGGTGGGATCAATAGTCGCCAAGTGATGTTGGCCGAACTGACTCTGGTCCGCAGCATTCAGTATTCAGAGGATCCACATGAGCACACACACACACACACACACACACACACACACACACACACACACACACACACACACACACACACACACACACACACACACACACACAAAACAGGCTTAGGACAACTGTGTCCACCTACCTCCACTTCATTTCCTGTCTACAACTTTCAGGCTGTTATGACGGGTCTCTTACACGGCCTAAGTAGGTGACTGCAGGGAACTGATCCAAATGGCCAAAACAGCCCCTGGTTCATTATCAAGAGGCCTAGAATTTCAGATTATAGGTGATTACACTCATCCATCCCCTTTTCTGGAAAAAAAGAAAAAAAAAATTCTGTTTAATCCCCCTCTCTGGTGCGGCTTCGGAGGGCGCCCAGGGACGGCTGGCATCCATCACGGCCCTAAAAAAAGCACAGAGCATACGGAACCAGGAGGAGCCCTGGCCTCGGCCGGCGGGGAAGGAGGCCAGTTGGCCGGCGAACAAGAGGTGCTGGGTCTGATCGGGCAGAGGGAGACGCCACTTGGCCGCAGATCACAGCGGTCAGTGGGGACATGGTTGGCCTGGCGGCTTGCGTGGGGAGCTCTCATGGAAAACGGGAGGAGGGAGCCGAGAGTTGTGTTGACCTTAGACTCGGAGCTACAGTCACAACACAGCGGCCGTCTCCTTCCCGCCACGTCACGCCATCCCTGACGGGCCTGACTGACGGCTCTCAGAGCTACACGCTCCCTCGCAGTGGGTTTTTTGTAGTGCTAACAAGCAGGCTCATCACACTCTTTCACAGTTTTACAATGAACCTGTTTGCACGTTTCTTTCTTCTTCTTCTTCTTTTAAAACAAACATGGTAACAGAATGAATGAATCCACATTGGTGGTTTGCAACCAAATTGATTTCTTTCATTAATTTCTTTTTTTTTTTTTTTTTTTTTTTTATCTTTTGTAATTTGTAATTGCATATATTTGTGTAAAGGAATTCATATGCACCAAACTCAGGGAGTATTTAAAAAAAAAAAAAAAAACACTGCTTGCTTTGCAAGGCTCAATTCATCAAGTTTTGATTCATTTTTCAAACCATACACTTTGAAATCAGCCAAGGTTATATTCTGTTATCTGTAAGTAAGACACAAAATACAAAAGATTGGAAATACAAATGTAAATCCAAGTGGTTTATTTGACACAAGCCCCTTATTTAAAAGACAAAAAATGAATTTGTGCCCGAGGATATCGAAACAAAGTTTTTTTTTTTTTTGGTTTTCTTGTATCCCTTTGGAAAGTCCTCCCATTTTTAGGCCACAATGGGATAAAACTTTTTGTTCAACCTCACAAGACTATCTGAACACGGCACAGTTAGAAACATTGTTGAAAACCTTCTCTAGCACCTCACACAGTGGACGCCAACATGAGGCATCTCCTTTAAGCATTTGCAATGAAAACCATGGACATGATATGTTGACATGTGGTAGACAGAAAATCTGACATTCATTGTTTTCAATAGGAGAGCAACAGTAAATCCATAAAGTACCACCTACCGCTCTGCAGACAGAACTTGACAGCAAAAGCCGAATCCTTCCATTTCTCACCTTGCATGGAAAGGAGCATAAACAAGATAGGAAGAGGAGAAAAAAAAAATCGGATGAAATAGATGCGGGCAGATGTGTTTGTGCAGCGGCTCATCGTGTACTCCGACAACAATAAAGAAGTTCTTGCCATTTGTGTTTCCATTTCAGGATAACAGCAAACAATTTATCAGATGAAGGCTGGATTGGCAGAGATTTCTTCAGTCCAACATGAGGAAAGTCTCAGGATCTTTCACATGGCTGCAATTGTTCTGTAATATTTCTTCAAATTATTGACTGTGCCAATGGTAAATTTTCACAGAAATCTATAGCAAGAATTGTCATTTTACTCTTTGCAATACTGCTGAAAGCAGCCGTTACTAAGTTCAATATTTCTGTTTAACAGTAACGAATCTTTGCACTTGTGACCAGCATGCTCCTACTCAGCAAATGACGTCACATAAGACGATCCAATCGAGTGAAAAATGAAAACATCTCGGATTCCCACAATGCAAATAATTCAGTTAATATGCGGATGATATCGCCTTTTATGTTTCCTATAATTAGCAGGCTCCCTTCTGTAATTGTCCCAGTTAGAGAGGCAAATTGATTTTGCTGTATTTGACAGTCTCAAGGATCAAAGTCTAATGATCCTCACTGATGTGCAGACGCTGATTAATGTGCCGTTTGTACCGGTATAACCGTGTTGTTATTCCGACACGACAGCATATGATCAAGAAATAAAGGTGACCGACAAAAGTCCCTTTGTACCTGACCAACATGAAAACAACTTCTCTTTCTCTCCTTCCCCCACCTGTCAGTGTAACGGAGTGAAAGTCAGGTAAGGACTCTTTCTGCAGGGTGTCAAAAACAACGCAGATGAGAGCCAGACCACACTGCTGGGAGGAGGAACAGCCCTCTGACCAAAAACGATGCTCATGATTCATTCATTACATCGTTAACAGTTTCCAGAGTGTCAACAGCTTGTCTTTGAAGTGATAATCTTAACATTGAGGGTGTCCTTGATTTTCTTCTCTCCATTAAAATAGTTAATGGGAAATGATTTCTATAATTTAGCAAGGAGGAGTTCCCTGAGTATCCTATTAGTTAAACCATGTCTAATAAATCTTTAGGGGAAAGATGGAAAATATGGGATGCTCCTAGAAAGCTCCGGGCATTTTTCTCTTCCTAAGCATTTGATAACACTTTGTACCACATTACACTGCTGTTTTATATTTATGTTTTAACAGATCCATCGCAGTTATCAGCTCTGCAAATTGCATGTTTATATTAATATGAAATCCCCACAATCCCGTTTAAAACTGTTTGGCATTGTAGATGCTTCGATTCTTACCACTCATGCAGTGGCTTCAGGGATGCATCTGATTAATTCTTAAATTATTCTGCAGCGTGACGATCATTCAAAATACACAGCTCGAGTCACAAGGAAAGTCTTCAGGTCCTGGAATAAGAAGCGGGCCTGAAACATATGGTTCCACATTGATCTAAACATCATCCTGTACGCCATTATAAAGAGATTCATCTCAGAAAAAGACATTGCTTCGTCCTCCGGGACACGACCAACAACACACCTACGAGAATCAATGAATTTCTGAGGAGCTGAAATATTTTATTTTGAAAATACTTTTTCTCCTTTCCATCCATCCCCACCCCCCCTTCCACCATTTATGCTCATTTTGAGGGTAACAGAGGGAGACTCAAGCAGAGGACAGGGTCCATCCTGGTCACAGGTTACGAGCTCTCTCTCCTCCTCGTCTTCATAGTCCTTTGACGCATCTGATCACCTGCAACCTGCAGGCCTACAACTTAAACTGAAATCAGACGACTGTGGAACCTGAACCTAGCTGGGGTTAAATGTAAAACAGGCTCCCCTTTTTCTTTACAGCATCGAGAAAACATTTTAGTAATTTTATATTCCATTTCCTATTTGCAACAATGGTTTCAATTATCTTATGAACTGAACCGAAATTTGATTTGAATGTTAAAGACATATTTGTCAATTAATAATTAGAAGTCTACCATGATCATTTCAGTAAGAATGTTTTTTTTTTTTTGTTTTTCAGTGTTCGCAGTCTGAATAAACCCACATGTATCCTGCTGAACTGCTGCTGAGGCCACCAGCTCGGCTAACACAGGTGTTCTGCACAGAGCAATGACTAACAACTCATGTTCCTTTTAATCTGAAGGGGGGCCGTTAGATGAAAGGATGCTTGATGAGAGGAACAAAGGGTGTAAATAAACCTCGAGACAGACGCATGACGATGACATTTACGTACAAATTAGCCAATCAAGTTAGGAAACGCGGGGCAACAAGATAAGAATGTCTTTAAATATTCTTCATAGAAATCCCTGTAATTTATGCAGTTAATGAACAGCATTCAGTCTTCGTTTTAAAAACAAATGATATCAAACTAAAGTCGTTGGACCGGTGGCCTGTCATCCAGGTCGATGTTGTGTCTGTTTCTAAAAGAGGACAAAAATGAAGTAAAGCTGCTATTCTATTGAAGGTTTTTTTTTTTTTAATGTATCCTTCCAGAGAAAAATAAACACTCGACCCAACAACAACATTAAGAGTATACATTCCAGTCAGCAGCAACAATATGAACGCCACAAAAATATACTTCCGTTTCAGGATTTCAACAGTATTTAGACAGTCTGCTGCGTTCACCTCATCACATGCACAGGCACACACTCACAGTGAGGACCAACATGAGCGAGTTGAGGCTCACTGACTACAATATTCCAACTGAAAGTCAAGCTGCTCATACTCACATTTAATTGGATTCCCCCCCCCCCCCCCCCCCTTCATATGTTTCACATTGGTTTGGTTCATAGCGATCCCCAGCCATTAAAACACAGAGTTCACTTCAGAACCAAAAAACGAGTACATCACTAAACCTGTAATTGATTAGAATAGAAATCCTCTACAGAATTAAGCAGGTCCTGCTTTCGTAACTCTACTGTAGTTGTATCTTGTGCCTTAACCCTGCACAGGTGGGCCGTTAATTTTCTGGAGGTCAGTGTTTTATGGCTTCGGCCTCCTGTTGCTGCCATGGATCAGCCTTTTGTTTCACAGGTTGTGTCTGTTGATGTTCGTTCATAATGTAATCTTTCAACACAGCGAAGGCAGGTGAAGGTATGCGCACACGCATAAACTATGTGCACTGGGAGAATAAAGCTGCCATCTTCAGAACTAAAGCAAAGCAGTTTTATTGAAAACAAATGTATCATTTGATTCATGGTTTCTCACTGTGTTGCTCAGGGATCTATGTGAACCATTCAATGACCAAGTCCGCTGTAGGAGCATTAGGTATGATAATATTTAAAATAATCTGAAATAATAGTTTTTTCATCCACCTTTTAAGCATATTAGTTAATGGCACTTGTGTAATTCGGGTACAGAATACAATGTTCTCATGAAAATATTTCATTTCTGTACCCAGAGATTTGAATAAAACAATGAAACATGTCACAATAAATAACTTTCATTGTTTTAATACAGTTTAATACAAGATATAACTATGCTGGTGCAGCCACAGTTATTTTTTGGACATTTATTTAGTATCTTAAAAATTAATACAAGATTTCTCTGACAGGTATTATTGGCATCTCCCTTCTACGCTGATCTTGGGATAGTTTTCTATTTCTATATTTGTCTGCAGGAAGATGGGGGAAAAAACTAGCAGAATGTGTGGCATCGCATAGTCCCCAGTGGTCCATGGTGGTCTATCAGTGCAGCATGGATGAGATCTAGATGTTATTAGTCTTACACAGATAGTTTTGTGAGCAGAAATGGAGAAATCAAGTTCAAAGAATGAGACCATCAAAGAGAAGTCTTGAGAACCCCACATGAGAACGAATCCCTGAAGTACGGCAGCCGCGCTTCGGCTCCCTGGAAATAAAATCGTTTTTAAACAAAGACGAGCCATGTTACCAAATACTGTTAATTTCCCAAATAAGACAGGTTAGAGAAAACCAAAAAAAAAAGGACACAAAATGGAACATGGAGTTGAAAATCCCACACTTCAAGGAGATATTTGAAGAGCAGCAGGATTTATTTGAACTCTTCACCCCAACACACTGATATAATTCATTGTATGATTAAAAGAAGCTAAAAGTAATGGTAACAGTTCCCCCTAGTAAGCATAATCCGCGCTCATTTAAAGCTTATTTTTGAAGGGAGGACTTTCAACACAGGCATATGGCGATAGCTTTATGATCCCAGCAGGGGGTGTAATCAATAAGCGACATTCTCTTTTAGATGTACAAGCCTGTTATATTTTGCATGAAATGCAACAAGATAAAGCTGGGGGTGAGGGGGGTGAGGGGGGAGGGGGTGGGGGGGGGGGGGGTCGAGTCTCATCATTAGGCTTGAAAAAAAAACAGGCAGTGGGCAAATTAACCACAGTGAGACTCCAGCTTTTCAGGAATGAAATGATTTCTAGGCTAAGATCGGTATCAATACAAACGTGTACTGTTTATATATGGCCTAAATATGTGTTTTAGGCAATACGAGGAAGGAGGAAATCATCACTATCTTACAGATATGCTGCAAACTGGACTCGGGGCAGGTTTATTTCAGCTGCAGGCAGGGCCGGATTCAGAGGGAGATAAGCTTTGCTCTCCATAACTGGGCCATTCCGTCCCTGGTGACCCAGCCTCTCTGTCTTTGGCAAGCGCATCATTTTATGGTGACCCCAGACGGCAGCCAAACAGTCAGCCTATAAGCCATCAGTAATGAAAAGCACTAATTCCAGCCTCGCCAACACAAACTATTCATATTCATGAGCTGATCTTCTTCCTTGAACTTAGTGTCAACTCATCCATCCATCCATCCATCGCCGTCGGGCCACCTTGAGCGTCGAGCATCCTCAATTTACCTGACAGGTGGACTGGCGCTTTCTCACACGTAAAACATTTAAAAAGCTTCGACTGTCTTAATGAAGGGGACGTGAAAAAAATTAAAGCTGAAAATAATTACCAGTGAAGATTTATTTGTTTGTTTTTTAGAATCTTACCCTGATATGTTATGCTTGAGCGGGTCTTACATACCGGATACGTTATTCGTGTACAGTATGTGACATTTTCAAAAGGTTTGATGAATTACTCGGCACCTTACCCAACTGACACGCTCTCTCTTAGGTTTTGAGCCCAAAGCAGAAGATAAAAAAAAAAAAAGAAAGGACTCTACAATTCCCCTGTTTAGCGATCACTCGTTTAAAGGTATTATGCACCCACAGGAGACTTTGCATGTAATAAAGTGTGTATTCTCAGCCGGGTGCGTTTGCGGAGGCTAGACATGCCAGCAGGACTCTGCAGCCCACGTCTGGGTGATTCCAACAGCTGTTTCCATGAGCCTGGGGAAAGAGCGTGTCAAGTAGGATGCTTTCTGCTGTCATAAGCTCCTCAAGGTGTTTATTAAAAAATGTTAATGCCATCAACATAACACACACATCGAGACTTGGCCCTTGTGACAAGGATCTGGCAGTACCCAACTGTTTCCACTTGTGGGATGGTTTGGAAGTGTGTGCTGGTTTATCACACCCACACAGCAGGAGGTGTTAGTGGGCAACATACTTCACTGAAGTCCCTGAGACCACGAGAGATTTACTTTAGACGTCTTAGTTTCTCGAGTGTTGTGAAATTGATTAAGCATCCTAAATTAAAAGGGAAGGCAAATCGAATATTCTCTTTGACACAAGTGGACACACACACGCTTCACAAACACTCTCCTTTCCTCTTCCTTTTTATTCCGTGTTCCAGGGTAAAATGTTTTAGTCATTAAAAAAAAAGAAATCATGGCACCATAAGAGGAAGAATCTCTGTTAATGATACAGTATCTCAACCGGCTGAACCCTTGGACCGATACTGATTCAGCCAGATCAAGCGTGAGCCCAAGTTAAAGGGATTTTAAGTAATGGATGGCTTCTATCGACCTCTATTGGCAGCTGCGGAATCACATCAACGTCCATGAGTCTTTTCCAAAGCTGACTGGTTACCTGTACTGGAGGGGGTGGGGGTGAAGGACAGAATAAAATATTAAATACATCACTTTCTTATTCTCCTTATCATTATTATTATTATTGTTATTGATTCATGTCTGAGAAAAATCTTGATCCCAGGGTAGTGTAATACTGCTTTTATATTTCTTAGTGCTGCTTGCAATGTCTAAATAAATTCAATTATTCTGAATTGTCGAGCAACATCATGTCAGTGACCAAATTCGAAGCAGGGAATTGATGCTGTGCGTCAAATCGTGGCACATGTTCAGTTTCCATAACGTCAGTGCAATGTTTCTGTATGTGTTACATGGTATTCTCAAAGGTACATTTACAAATATGGAAAGAATTTTCCAAAGTATTTTTGCAAATGTATCGAAATAGTATCATCATACTAGTTTTCTTAGTTACACGATGAGTTCAAATGTTAAATTTAAATGGACTGGTAGAAAGCATGAATAAGGCTTATTAGAGAAACTAATCTTTATTTGAGAAAATCTTTATATATGAACAAAACCAGTGTCTCGTGCACTTTATGAATAATAATGATGAAAAGTCCCCCAAAAAACATTGCATGCTGTATGTTCTAATGCAGGGGTGTCAAACATAAGGTCCGTGGGCCAGAACCAATCTGGCCTGCCAGACTATGACAAAAATGGTGTAAATTTCAAAGAAAACGCAGAGATTTTTTTTTCACCAAATTACTTTTTTTTTTTTTTTTTTTTTTTTTTTCCCTTGTCCTGTTCGGTAGCTGGGGCGTGCAATATTGTATGATTGTAGCCTTTTACTATCCGAACAGATTTTAATATTAGCAGCAGGATGAGACTGAGTCTCCTCCTGCTGCTGCCTTTATTTAAAGCTGGCATCCGGCATGGCTACCGGACAGGACCGGGACGGAAACGCTCAGAGAGCAGGGACAGAAAGAGAGAAAGATAAAGAGAGGGAGAACGGAAGGGGGGGGGGGGGGGGGGGGGGGGGGCGGCACAACCTATGTACAAAGTCACAATACAAAACAGTGTTGTCGACGCACCACACGCAACCTAGAACAATCCCAAACCCCCAATCTAGACAACACCAAAACAGAGCCGACAACCAACACAGAAAATTACAGAACCATACATACATTTTTTTTTTTTTTTTCCTTTTTTTTTTTCCCCCCTTTTTTTCCAAACCATATTAGTGAACAGACCAGGCCACAAAAATAAAAGGAGGTGTAGGGGAGGAGGGAAATGCAAGGACACCACAAACCGTATTTTTTTTTTTTTTTTTTTTTTTTTTTTTTTGAATATAGCTAGTCGTAACTAGTAGTAAACTAGGGGCGTGCATCAAAAGAGGTCTGCTACAGATCACCATTAGTCTAACCACCACAAGAAGACAAGGTAACCCAGTATGTAAAGAGTGATTAAAGATCAACGTGATCATGTGAATATGATGGTGACAGTGATGGTGATAGTGATCATGCATATATGACCTCTGACCTCTGAGAAGGCCAGAAGCAGGCCAGAGAGGCCCTCAGAGCCCAGACAGCCGGCGGACATCACAGAGCCCGGATCCAAGCCGCCCCCCCAGGCAGACGCCCACGCTCCAGTCCAGAAACGGGGCAGAGGAAAGCCCCGGCCGGGGACCCCGGCAGTCCCGGGGCCCGGGCCCCGCGGAGCCATGACCGGCAGGAGCCGGTCCACCCCGGGCGCCGGACGCCCGGGGCGGGCAGGGCCGAGAGCCCAAGGCCCAAGAGCCCAGGAGCCAACCCCCCACCCAGGCGAAGGGCTATGACCCACCCGGGAGAACCAGCCCACACGGGCCAAAATTACTTAAACCACTTACACCAAATTACTTAAGAGACTGAACCAAACACTGGGACCTGAGAGGAGATGTAATGCAGATGCTGCAAAGAAAGAGAAAACTAACATCAGCCTCAAAGCCATGCTGTCGGGGGGACGTATGTCAAAACAAACATATTGCAACAGTTATAGACATTTTTTTAGACATTGCTCTGAATTTTACACAAGAAGGCATTGTTTAAGTTGTCTTTATGTTGAGATTGTGGCATTGCAGTAATTTTCACTAGTAAATGTTAGTGAAAATAAAGATATTTCCATCACCAATAAATAGTCTGTGCCACAACAAAGTAATTTTTTTTTTTTTTTTTTCATTTAAAGGTTATTATGGCACCGTCTTACCGGACCGGCCCACTCAAGATGAATTTGGGAAGTGTCCCCTGAACAACATGTGTTTGATTTGTTAGAAAGCAGCGGGCTCCTCAGAGTGGTCGTTTTCAACATACTGACGTTTTAAACACATTAAAAAGTATTATTTTTTAATTCTCTTCACCCAGGTTGTGCTATAATTTACTGAGAGGTCTCAAGCTAAAAACATTAATATTCATTATTGAACTCAGGGTAATTGTTATGAACATGCTAAATGAGGAAAGTTTTTGTTTTTATTAAGCAAGAACGTCTGGAGATCTGTTACTGTGTGTTATTGTGGTGCTGGGATACATGTTTTGAAGGCTGGCTGGTCTCCCTCGCCAGACATATTTGCCTCAATTGAACTTCTTGGTAAAATAAAGATGGTAAAGGTTTAATATTTTCTAAATCTGACACATTTGAAACGTTCCTTGGTTCCCTTTCATGTAAGGGGAGAGAATTCACTTTTATCAGGGCGAAAACGCTGAATGTAGATTCAGTTTCAGTGACCTCTGGGTAATAAAGATGTGAACAGGGTTCATTTTAACATTGACTGGGTTTGAAGATACTTTCACTTGTTATTCATAGAAATGAATTTGCAATCATCTAGTGATTCCCCAAATTACTGAATTTGCAAAAAAAAAAATCTAAATTAAAATTGCTTGAGATAAATGAAGCGAATACTGAATTCTAATGAGGTTTCATATAAATTTTACATTTCGATGACCAATTAGCTTATATAAAATCTGCTGTTTAAAATCTGCTGTTGATTCAGCGTTAATGAAAACGTTAAAGCGAAAAAAAAAAAAAACTTCATATCATTTTCTGCAATTAATATTCTCACTTGTTATTAATATCTTTGGAAAAAGCCCGGGATAGAATTCAGAATTAAATATTATGTTGATGAAGTGGTGGCATAGCCACGAGCAATGTCATATCATTTAAATTTAGGGGTGGGGTGACAAGGTGTTTGACATGCTGTTGTCCCCGTAGGCTCAGAACCGGCTCACCTGAGGGCAAGAAGCGCTGCTGCCAGCAGACTCATTTACACCGTTTCTGTGACTCGTATGCCGTTCGTGTTGCAGAAACAAAGAATTTAGTTTTAAGAGCCGGAGGATTGAGTTCTTGGGGTACTGATAGAGAGAAATAAGTTTTCCTACAACCTCTCACGACTAGTTCATTAAAAGCATGTCCTATAAATAAATGTTTTTCTATATATTTCAAAGCTAAATGGGAAGAATATTGTATATCATGCACGCTAATGGAGAGGTGCTCTTCAGGTTAATACAGTAGTATTGAGTGAAAGAGAGAAAAACACACACAGCACACAGGGGACTCGGCACTCGGCGCACGCCATCGCAAACCCACAGACATCACCTGCTTTAAAAGTCTCATTACTGTGACGTGTAAATATGCAACGCCGCCACTAATGAGAAGCGAGAACGGGCTGGAGTGTTGTCAGTCTCATCACCAGTCAGCTCAATACTGTACGGCGCGCTCACAAAGAAACAGACACTATGTCACGAGCGCCGTGGACAGTTCATTCAACACCGTCTGACTATCAGCAGCGGGCTGAGAGCTATATTCATCAGTCTGCCGTTAATTAATGCCCGCATGATTGAATGCGAAAGGGACGCACGGGAGAGATAATGCACACCTACAGGTACGGCGCCGGCTCCGCTCGAAGATGGGATGATTAATTCATACTTGTCTTGTGCTATAGAAATTAAAATCAGACACGCTGTATTTTTTTTGTGTCAAATGATCAACGAACAAAACACGACTGTGTTGATAATTAGAAGCCCGCCGGAACAAAAGGCTCTTACGCCACTCGGACAGCGGAAAGGGAAGCCCCCTCCATCCACAAGCAGGCACACACGTCACCCCGAACTTTGAGGATTTGATTGATACAGGTGGGTGGGGGGAAGGTGCCGTTTGAAACGGGGTCTCTGGAACACCTGCGTCGAGGTTCAGGGTTAAACAGGATGCTGCTCTCTTTGAATCATTTCCATGACCCACCGCAGCTGAGTCTGCAGGTTGTCCCGCTTGCTTTAAAGAGCATTATGTGCCTGAGATTGAGTGGAACACACACACACACACACACACACACACACACACACACACACACACACACACACACACACAGAATGGCAGGCGATGGGACAGTCAACTCCCTTTTTTGCAAAGAGGAACAAATCAGTCTCAGAAGGGAGGATGTTTTCTGGAGGCTATGCACCGTTGTCACTTTAAGAAAAAAACAACGAAGTAAAAGAATCTGTTAATATTTAAAGTGATAAAATAATGAAATTACAAAGTAATATAATTACTCATATCGCCTGTTGCACAAAATATCCACGAATGTGCGTAATAAGCAGACTGAGTTTGACTGTTAATCACATGACTTCTCCAACATTAAAGGTAGAAATTAGGGTTGTAACAAAAAGCATCCATTAAAATACATGATTTCTTTTTAATTGTCCACTGATCCTCAAGGCATCCTGCATGGCTGCTCAGTTATACTCTGTTTATTGTGCAGTTATGCCAACACTGGGAGCTTAGCCTCGCTGGACTGCCTGTCTCTCTTACTTTGAAATTCATTGCTGAGGAATAATTACAATGTCTGCAAGTGTCCAAAATCCTTCAGCACTTTTTTTTTTTTCATAAATGCAGTAAAGCTGACTCCTTGAAAATTTGAGATTATAAAAAAAAATGCATGTGCTATTATTTTTGATTATTAAAAAATTAAAAAAAAGAATATATTTAACTACTTACCGAATGACAACATATTTGATAAAACTAAAAATACATTCTATCATAATTCTACACAGAACTCTAAAGAAAATATAGACATTACGGTGTAAACCAAAATAATAAAATCCAGTGATAAGTACAACATTTCAGAGTTGAACTTTTGTGACAACCAGTCACTTCTTTGTAGCGAATGCAAGGTCATTCGGAGCCTTGCTCACAGCATGACATGAGAACTGAGCGGGTTAAAAAGAAAATAGAAATGCAGAATGAGAAAGTCTGCTCACAAAGGAGGCCGGGTGTGGGAAGATCAAATGAAGGGTTTTCATACTGTGAATGGTTCTTCATGCTAGTGTCGAGCTAAATATTAACATTTTCCCAAACTGCAGTCTTTCTCAAACTGAACTAATCCAACTGTTGATAGTAGAGCAAAATCAAGAACTGCCATCGGTCAAAGTTGTGTGGAGCAAATTATCCAAAATGTACACCGTTGATGGAAACAGAATGCAAGGAAATTATTTTAAATATTCAGGCGTGCAGTTTTGTTCTTCCCTCATTAACTTCACTTGTAAACACATCGGTTGAACCAGGGTTGTTGTTTGAAACAGTCTGATCCGTGTTGCGCAGGCGCTCTGGCAATAAATGCAGTTAACAGTAGGTGGTCAAAACGGCAAAGAAATCAAACTATAGTTTTCTTTACTTCAATGCACATTACTTTTAGCGAGCGTTCCTCTTGTTTCTTTCACAAAAAACACACATTTTATTAAAAAAAAAATGAGCTGAGTGATCACAAGCATCTTCTTTCCACCAAGTGATCATCTTTCAAAAAGGTGAACGTTATGGGCTGGATATTATGTTCACTATCATGTTCAAGTCAAGACAAGTCGACAGCCGCAACCCGCTAGATATGCAGATGCACACACCAGAGCCACCCCTGATTTTCGCTGTTTAGCACCGCGGGAGCTCCATCTGTACTCACAGCCTTCATTGGTGACATGTGGCCAGTCCATTATTGCTCTATTAAAAGCTTTGTGTGTGTCAATGGGACTCACGCTGTTCCATAGCAAATGGGTTTCTTGTATTCCGGCGGAGAGATTAACAACATCAAGCACTGTGACTTCTTTTAATGTCAGTCTCCCTTTGATACTTGGCACTTGCATTCGGGTGTGATTGAGATTACATCTTGCACAAAGTAAGTGTGAGACGATACGGTATGAAAGCAGGTGAAGTCTCCACATTTGAAAGGGCTTCTTTTGACTGCTGACATATTTATTAATCCGGATTGTTGAGTTTGCTCTTAAGTGCATGTTTCTATTATTCTATTTCTATTAAGGATGTCTGCAATTTCCAACCCGATCCTTTTAAACTTGTACCTTTAGCTTTTTCCATCTACAGTCAGTCGTGTTCTTTGTGTTTGAACAAGTTGCCAGGCTGCATTCACTTGTAGATGCGCGCACACACACACAAACACGCAGGCATGCAGTGAGACACATACTGACACACTCACAAACAGACATGCAGCACCTTTATTTTCACTTTCTGTTTCATCTCCCCCCGGTATGTCCGTCAGCCTATTTTTGCCTTTGCCTACTACTACCTGAGGGGCAGCAGAAAGGTGGTAATGGAGGGCTGACTGAGGCCTGTCACTTCATGCTCTTTCACCCCGGGGACTCTGAGTGGGAAAGTAATGGCCGGGCCTGCCAGATGTAGCAGTCACTTTTAATCAAGTGCATGGCTGTCACTCTGCCTCTATTGATCCCTGTGAAGTCCCCAGGCAGCGTGCAATCGGGCCGGTTTCTACACCACAACAACTTTCTTCTCGCCTTTCAAACAACTCCCAATGTGGTGGCTTCTCGGCCAAGTTAATCATAATCCGGCTTCGCCGTGAAAAACAGCAGCCACAGAAAACAGGATTGGACAGGGTCACTGCCCCTGCCACTTACCGTCTGCGTCACACCTCCCAGTGCATGTCATGATTTGATGTGAAACAGATATTTGCATGTAAGTCGTGTGTCTGATTTACCTGTCTGATGCCAGTGAACATGTCCACGTTTGTCACTTTAACATTGACAGATCTGTTCACATACTACGTCACAACGTGGTTCAAAGGAGTTGCTTTTCCTGTTAATCTTTCAATAAATTGTAAAATAGACCATTCATAAAGCCTCCTTGACTTCAGTGTGTTCATCCCTCGGCCTAGTGCTATTATTGTGAGAGCGGAGCTACCAAAAGCAGGCAGCTGGAGTTCAAAACTGAGAAAAATCCATAAAAACCCACAAAAATATATTGCGACTGAGGGAGAGTTCACCTGACTAAATAGAGAAAAGTACAAAATATCTACCGTTAGACCGGATCCCATCCTGTCCTCCTGTTGGGTATAATTTTCATGCAAATGACAAAGTTACTGCAGCCACATGTGTTTCTGAGCACCGCCCTGTGTAGCAGACGCACACAGAGATCGTGCTGCAGGTATTTAATGAACTCAGAGAAAATCCTACTGCAAACAGCTGGAAGTAGCAAACATTTTTTAGCTCCTCACATCGTTTTTGACAAGACCCTTGTGTGTAACAAGCAGACTGCACTGAGATTGCAAGCAACACTTTTTATGCAGATGAACATTACTCCTCGCTCTCGAAGCCTGGTTTTAGATGATCAATAACGCAGTTGCTTTTACTGTGCCTCAAGATAGCAGTGCGCCACCCGTGTGTCTCCCCACATCTCATTTTACGATCAGATGTGTGCAAATAGATTTGCTAGTCACACAGAGTGTGCGCCGGGCGGCAGCAGCCTGGAAGCAGGTGCAGTTCTTGTTGCGCCACTTTGCAGTGGGCGGAACGCAAAGACTTATCCTCACATCCACAACTCTGTTGGTACAGTCATGCCCGAATCGAAGACAGCGTGCTGATTGGAGTTAGAAACGGAGTCTGTTCGGATCTTTCACCAAACCCTTCGATCCTAATCAGACTATTGTTTGCCCAAATGTCTGTCCCTTGACCAGAATTCTGCCGTTGCGACAGCGTTTCAGAGTCAGGATTTGGCACCTGGTTCGACTCTTTTTCTTTTTTTTCTTTTTTTTTTTTTTGCTTCCAGAGATCTGTTGCAAGGCTGTGGTTTTATTGTTCATTTGCTGAGGCCACAGGGGCTGACTATTACTGGGTCATAACTCGGCAGGATGATGAGGGATGAATTCTAATGTGGATCCATCACCAATAGGAATGGGAGGGACGGGAGGGAGGTGGCAGGAATGAGAAATGGAGGACTCATGAGGGAGATGGGAATAAAGTATGTCATGAGCGCACACACATGCACACACACACACACAATTTATATACAAATAATGAAACGCACACATGTATGCGGGGGCATGCACTGTCCTTTCTCCTGGAAATGTCAGCCGTGTTTAAGAATGTCCATGTTTACATTCATACTGAGAGTGAGTGTTTCTAGTGTCTGCGTACGGCTCCATTCTGAATGGATTGAATTGCACATTGTTGAATATCTTTTATTCCTTCATTCTAAATATATCATAAGGAAACTGTAGCAGAGGAGAATACGCTCTGTATTGAGGTCACTTTCTTCCTCGTGCGCCACTTTGCAGTTTCCCTTTCGTTACCGAAGCACTATTTGTGTGTGGAGACCAGAGCTGGCTGGAAAGGAGAAACGGGGAGGAAAGTCCACGGAATAATCTGTTCCACCATCCAGACACATGGTTGACTCGATGTGGTAAACCTTACTGACAGATGCTTAGAGTAAGAGTAAAAGGAAAGGTATTAGGCAATGACATGTGAAATAGAGGGCAGACTGTCTACCCCCCTGCATTGCAGATGTACTCTACTGCACCATAGTGGACAGACAACACTGAGCAAGGCGGCGTGAACGCACACTGTTTGGGAGGATTTTGTTAAAGCAGGATGTTTTTTGACCTTTTAGAAACTTGGCAAATGAAGAGACACGCAACTTCACGTGAAATGAAAAACGTGCAAAAGATATGCAACAAAAAGCACACAAGATTTCCTTTGTGCGTGTTGAAGAGGTTATGACAACAAAATGATGATTATTTTATGTCAGTAACAATGCAAGCCAATGCAACAGTCTGTTATAATAGTGATGGCGTCATCCTCAGCCTTCTGTTAGGAGAATAATTTCAAGTTGTAGATTTTTAGTTCAGTTCAGATTAAACTTTAATGACCCCTGTGGAGAATCTGAGCTGTTTCAGCCGAGGAGAATAAGATATAGCTAATAATAACAATGCAACAAAGAGCTCTGGGAATAATTCAACAAGTCACCACCAGCTGAACATGCTGAATATAATGGTGTGAAGGAATAAAAATCATAGATTGTGTGCAGTGACAGGTTTACAGGTTGTAGTGGAGGTGCAGTTCATATTGCTATTTATTTTCATCGCGGCAGATGAAATGCAGATGTGAAATTCTGTCCGGCAGTATAAAAATGCACATGCAAATGTTCCATCTGTGTGTATGTGTGTAATATATTTTATTCAAGTATTGTGTTCAAAAATATTTCCCTATCTCCAAGCCATGATGGCATTAACCTTCAGTGAGAGGAATTGATTTCACCACTGACTAGCTGTCTGAATAAAATAAAATAACCAGATACTATGGGTTGAAATGAGACATATTGGTGTGCGAATGTTGAGTTGTGATCACACACTCTGGAAATAGAGTGGGAAAAAAAACGTGTTGGAAAAAAAAACAAGTTGGCAGGAAAAGTCCTGAGTCAAATTTTCAGGAAATGCTGGAGCGATCAGTCGCATCAATTACCAGAACTGAAACACGCTAATCTCTGCAGAGAGACAACATGTCAACTTCTGACTCAATGTGAAGGAGGGAAAGGCTGAAACAAGTCAGCGACGTGCTAAAAACACACACACCCATCTTTCAAAGGTGTTGATGAAGCAGGTGGGTGAGCCCAGGGCTGGATCACTCCTGGACAGACGGCAACACAGAACCGGTTGGACCTTTTTTTTTTGGGGTAGCAGATGGACTTGAAATTGACTCAAAACTGCTGCCAGTTTCTTGAGTTTCTTCAAGTAGCAACACAAGCAGAAGTCGATGGCATTGAATCCTTGATAATTATGCAGGACAATGCTCCACCCACTGCGCCCCAATACTTGACTGGAAAAAAAATAAATAAATAAAAATAAACAGCCAAGGCTTTAAAGTTGATCAAGTGTTGACTTCAGTTCTTGGCTCATTAGATTTAAATTCTCTTGAAAATGTGCATCATTACACTTTGGAATTACAATTAGCAAAAAACAACCCTCTTCTTTCAACAAGACATCAGAGACCGTGGAGGCTCTTTCAGCTAAAATTGGTCAAAAACTTGCAGATTCCACAGATTTAAGTCTCAAGAAAGTTTTTCCAAAGGAAGAGTGGCAAGAGCAGAAAATTAGAAAGTAAACTGAATTAAATATTGTGAAGGTGCTTTAAACTGGCACTTTTTTGGGGGTTTGTTTTTTAAATTTTTTTTTTTTTTTTTACTAAAATGGAAAAATCAAGTTTTGTTCACTAAAATTCACATTTTTTGTCAATTTTGATCCATTTTTTTTGTTGTCAATACTCCCTGGTTTTATCGCTCAACAGCAATGATAAGACCTTCATTTACATAATGATGCTGCCAACGGTGTGAGTCGTTATCATTTTGTTCACGAGAGAGCTGCAAAGAGGCAGACATGTCAGATCCACAGGGAGCAATACCTGCCCTGTTCATGTATCTTGAAAGTGTGTGCCAGATGTTTTCAGCTTGCAGATTTTTCCACAGCATTTTGTTATGTAAAGCACATCTCTGAAATTGTTCCATCAACTGCACTCCTTTGTCCTAATGTAAGTCATCACGGGTGACTTCCAAGAAAATTCACGGGGAGGGGGGTGGGGGGGGGGGGGGGGGGGGGGGGGGGGGCGGGGGGGCGGGGGGCAGGTCTGTCTTTGGGATTTGCGACTACAGTATCAAACCTTGTGTTCTTTCAATGCAGAATCCCTCTCAATCCGATTCACGGCAGAACAAAGATTTTGCACTGCAGTTGACATCAAGTCAGCAGGAAAAAACTGCAATAAAAAAGAAAAAGAAAAAGAAGAAAAAAGACATGGCTCCTCCTGTGCCTTATGTCTTTTCTGCAGGAAACAGACCGATGGCTCTATTAAAGCAGCTGTGCCATACACCCTGGGTAAAAGAGCTGTCAGATTTGTCACTTTCAAATGACATACCTATTAGAAGCTAATAAAACCCCTGAGCTAAGTTGAGCCAGCCGGCACAAATCAAGGCTACATTTCAGCAGAAGGATGAGATATTGAGGTGAAGGAGAGAGGGATATTTCTTTGCTTTTGTGTAAGCTTTTGTTTGCCTCTTCGGCCCCTGTCAAGTTAGACAATGCAGTTCCCTGAGAGTCTAATCGATGCTGCAAATGTCAAAGACTGGCTATGGTTGCATGAGGCTAAAACATGACTCTCAGTGTGGTGTTGTTATCTGCCCGACAAAGACTTTGACAGCTGACGGCTGGTCCTGGGGTACGAGCCAACACCGACAGTGGCTTTATCTTATACAGAGTTCTTATCCAGTGAAGGCCACCGATCCGCATTAATCGGAGATGTGCTGCAATCGGGAAAATCTCTCTGCGCTATACCTGTCCGACACGAGCGCGATAAGAACCGAAGGGTGTGTCAGAGCGAGCCAGGTATGTTGGCGAGTATCAGATCTACAGTTCGGAGCTTTGTAATTACCACTCAGGCACAATTGCTTCCATTTTCACCAGTAATTATGTTTGCTCCTTGAAACCTTCATCGCATTGATTTGTTTACATGTGCTGGAATGTATGCGCACACCCACACACACATAATTCCATTGTGATTCAAGAAGCATCTACCGTGGAAATTGTATTGTTGTGTCATCAAGACAGCCCCCCATGAGTGCCATTATTGTACAGATGCACAGTAAAAATCTCACACACACACAAAAAAATACCCTTAATTGGCTTTACCCTCACAAGAGAGTTGTATTTTTTAAATACGTTGTATTGAAAACCAAAAACCAACTCTCAAACCTTCACCGCTGTGACGTAGTCCTCAATATATCATGGCGGATTTTTATCGCCGCAATAAAAGCAGATTGGTCACAGTACAGCGTCTATCGCAAAGCAAATAAAATTTCGGCAGCGCTGAAATTATAATGGGACTATATAAATTTAATCAATCGATGCATCGATTAGCAATTATACAGTGGCGGCAGACCTGAGCATAAAACGTTTAATGTGCTAAAGAATGAGGACATGGATTAAATGATCAAGCAGCGGCGTGTATTTTAACTCCAGCACATTCGAGTGCTCAGCCTACTTTATACCGCACTGCCGTGCTCTTTGTCCCGCTGTTCGCTCTGGGAGACTGCAGACACTACCATGTAATTCTTTTTTTTCTTTTTTTTTTCATATTACCCACGCCAGCCATGAGCTTCCCAGAGAGGGCGCAACATCTGAACCCGACTGCAGCAGAGTCTCGACCCGCCAGCAGGAGCTCCGGGTGCAGCGAGAGCAGCTCTCACCAGCTTCAGCCAGTCCTGCTGTTAAAAAAAAAAAAAAACGCACAAAAAAAGCCAATGTATGAAATAACAAGTAGCCACATGTCATGCTTTCGCATTATAGTTTTTACAATGGCCACTTTTTAGAAGTTATTTTACTTGGGGTCAAACAAATAGTATTACGGTTAAAAAGTACAGAGTGTTTTCTGTTTTGTTTCCCAAGTTCATCCGTTTGAATTACCGACAAAATTGGAGGTTGAGGCGACTTTATGCTCGGCCATACCATGAAAAAGACTGAACATATGCTGTTAGATTATTTGCAAGTGCTCATATATAGTGTTTGCTTCTGGAGAACATCTGCAGACTCCAGGAAGAGTTCACATGTCCGTGCACAACGCTTTCAGAGTCCCTCTGCTGCACCGTGCGCGGGTCGTGCTCAGGTCATGTCCTGTGACTTCCCCCAGGAATAAAGGCAATCAGCTGTTATAGATGCCTTATGCTCTGTGTGACGGTATTTCCTCTTGCTGAATAAATCATGCCTATAAATGTTTCAATGTTTTTGCTATCTTTATCAAAATAAAGAACGGTAATGAAGGGATTTTAATACATTTGGACTTATATATACGTATATCAAGGTTAAAACTGTACGAGTTCATTCAGTTCTGGTAACAAACTGAATGAGATTATTCTGCTTGTTGCTTTAAAAGAACTGGTTTTGCTCTTTTTTTTAATTTATTTTTAATTAAATAAGACCTGAATAAAAAGCTGTCTGCATTAAATCAGAACACCAGTCCTGAGATTGATGAATAACCCGATTAACATTAGTTACCCGATTGGACTCTAAATTTTCTTAGTTCGTCCGTGAAATTTTGTTCTTGTTATCATTACCCATTTCTCCTCAGCATCACTAGAAGTGAGAAAACCACATCTATTCTCTCCTGTCTTCATCTTTTCTATCCGGTGCTTTCCTTGCCGAGGAGAGAAACAACTGGTCTGTTGCTATTCATCTCGTCCTGCACCGAATCGGCTCTGGGTGATAAATTCAGCTCTTCCCAAAGCCCATTGGCAAGACACCAAGCACATGTTGTCCCAGAACAAACGTTCTGAAAGTGTATATTGTTCAGATTTTAGTGCCATGTTGAGTTTTTGATACCTGCTTCAATCAGCCGAGTGGGACATTATCATCTGTTGTTGCTTCCTCATGACTTCAGGCTGGCTGATTGCTCCATCATCCCTCCAGACTTTGCCCAAAAATTGAACCCCATCCAAGATTTTGACTTTTTCCGAGAGCCTCAGGACCACGGTGATCCCATTTGGCCACTCAAACACACGGCCTCCTGTGAAACCCTAATACCTTGTTCCTACAGACTTCAGGTTTATGTTCGAATTGCAAAGAAACAGCAAGAGGAGCCGCTTCTTTGTCCAGTTCACAGCACTTTTGTGGAAAATAAGGTTTGTATCTACTTTCTGGCTTTTATTAATACGGTAAGTCAATGTGTAAAAATGTATTCATATTTGTTTGGAAAAATGTTGACACGCGGAAATTACAAATTCTCAAGAAATGTGACTGAAGCAGGGCAGGATTAGATCACGTTCAATTGTCCTGGCGTGAAACGCAAACAACTGGAATCAAGAAGCTAATTCTCTGACCTTTCTTGCTTGTGTGCTCAGTACGTTTCTAAGTGAGACTTAATACTCCAGATATAGATTTAGTATGCTCCACCACCCACAGGCTTTTTACACACAAGCGCGTCTCGATGCGGATGCTCCGAGTCCGCACAGCATCTGCCTGATGTCTTGGTGAAAAGACTGTTTTCCTCTCTTGTCCATCCTGCATCAACCTCTCAGGAGACCTCTGGCCACCTGCGACAACCCCACACACACTCTCACACACACACACACACACACACACACGATACCCATCCCCGCCCTTCCACCGCATGAATAATGCATAATCAGACAGTCGGCAGTGAGCTAATGAGTCAATTGCTTAGAGAGGCTGGAGAGACAGACACCCGTGTGCTATGATGGTTATACTAAGCCGTCCCCTCGCTCAGGTTGTGCTCAGCGCCAGATGTCCAAGGTACAGGGTGATGAATTATGGGTCATCCCTCTCGCCCCTCCTCTGCAGTGTCACCACATTAGGAGGCCGGAGCACATGTGGGTACGTGCATGTGTGTCTGTCTTTGCTCAAGGATGTCGGAGCATTTATATGCACATGCTACAGGAATGCTGGAATCATTTAACTTTGATGTTTTCTCTCTGCTGAGGGGCTTAGGACGTCTTCCAGTTCCACAGCTTCTGGCCAGCGGGTATCTGAAAGCGTGGGGGGGGGGGGGGGTACTACTTATGATATGGGGGGAGTAAAATGCAACCTCACACTAGGCATGTTTCACACATGCATGAGCACGCCTGTAAAAGCAGACTTGATTGATTTCACATACGTGTGCACAACTCAATATACGGTCATCTTAGCGCCATGTTGCGGTGCAGTGCGGCTGATCTTATTTTTCTGTAGTTATCCAAATCAAGATTGTGCCTGAAAGCACATATTTTTTTGGTCTTTTTTTATTATTTCTTTGCCTTTTGATGCTTCTCTCTATACACAATTTGAAAAGCAATAAAAGCCCAACTCTGATTCAACAATATGCGTGCCAGAGGGGAAAAAAAAAAAAAAAAAAAAGTGCAAGCCACCACCAGACATACAGTACAGCTCGGGGATTTAAAGTGTGACCAAAGCTTTCCAAGGCGACGCCACTGAAGTCACAAAGCTCTTGTGACAATTACAGCCAATTCCCTCCCAAAGTCCACTCAGCCTCAGTCTCTCAGAGTAGAAAGAGCTTCTTCCAGTGTCAGAGTGAAACACTGTGTAAAGAGCAAGATTTCATTAATAATCCTTTCAAAGTGAAATGTCTGCCTTTGCAGTTTTAGCGTGATCTTACTGTCAGTCGGGGGCAAGCTGTGAGGCCAAGTTGTAATTGGGGTGCTTGAGTCGGCATAATACGCTGCAAGAAAAACTGTTAAACATGCCTAAACTTCCTCAAGTACTGTTAGTATATTCCGGTGGGATTTTCAAACCATACCATGCATGTTTCATCAGCGACGGCGGGTTTGCGTCACGACTCAGTTTTGTTTTTCCTTTCACTGCGTGCTTTTTCTGATATTGTTCTCAATTAATTTAGCAGCACAACAACCAGGAGGCAGACACCAGGCTCGACTCAAAACGCCGTCAGAGCTGGAAACAGCTGTTTTACAATATAGATTTACTATAATATGATGTTTTGGTTCATTGTTAAAAGAATAATGCTTTCTCTTTGTCATAATTTTGAAAGTTAAATTGCTCAGAAAGCAATAAATCCGGTTTCGTCCATATGGTAAAAGCTTTGCTGAGTGGCATCGATGTGGGTTTGAGACTGAGCACACACAATGCGTCTAATTGTGATACCACATGGACAATTAGTGGAGAATCTGCCCTGTAAATATGCTGTGCGCCACTCTGTCTGGCTCCGTCTGACAGATCTTTATTAGCTTTAGGTGCCAGGAAGATGTGCATATTGATTACCAAGTGCCTCATCTGTCTCACTCCAAACATCTACATTCTTCTGATTAAAAATTCAAAACTGCCATTTTGATGATCTCTGACAAATTATAAATATTTCATGCTTGATATGGCCACTAAATTAATGCTCCCCCCCAAAAAAAGAAAAAAAAAAATCAAACCCCGGCCTATGATCATCCATAAGTAAACAAAAAGACAATAATAACAGTGTTTACCTACAGCCTGCACAGTGCGGCACCGACTGAATTAGAAATATGTGAAGGCTTTCTAAATCCCACATAATGAGTCACTATTTGAAGAGGTAGTTCTTTGCCAATGGAGATTTATGGCCACCATTATTTTATTATGCATGCAACAGTCATTTGAAACTCATACAGTCAACATGACCTTTATCCGTCTCTTTACTTAGATTTTTTTGTAAATAGAGTTCTTGATGCTCCTCCACCCTTCACTCGCTGCCGAATCAATGGTGGAAAACACGATTCACGGCTCCACTGCTCAACTTCATCACAGAGGTGCTTAATTGATCACAGCTTCCCACTCAAAAAATGAACCAGCAAAGATTTGTCATTTGTCTCAGAGTGAAAAATACCACTAATTAACTTTAACTTATGCTGTTAATAAACACAATCTTCAAATGCTGGATTTTTCTTACAAACATATTCTTTTTCAAAATCAGATATTTCATATTGTACTACTGATGAATATATACAAAGGAAATAAATTATAAACTAAAAATGTACTAATCCTTGTGCAAATGTGTGGGCATGAATTACTGGTAGTAACTTTGTAAAAATCAGTTTGTTGAATGTTGGTTTATTTTTATTTGCTTTTTGCTTAACTGCGTGCTGTAACTCTGCTGAAATGACTTCAAGTATACAAAAAGATACAAAAAGCAACACATTTTCACAATTTTTTGCACACACGGCGGCCTGCGCATCAGTATAAACCATCAAATAGAATCAAACTATCTATGCAGTCAGTTTTTATTTATTTTTTTTGTCCACATGGAAATGTGGTTTTCGCCTATTTCTCACCAGAAAGCGAGACCGTCCAGATCAAGACTTTCCAACCAGGAGGCCTCTGTCCTTGAACTGTGTCGCCACTAAATTAAACATCACCTCTTTGTAATTGCATAATTAATGTGCTTAACTTGCATCACGGTGCACAAGGTAACCTTTGCTGGTGTGGTGCTAAATTTACCCCGCGGGACGACCGAAGCATTACCGAGCAGTTCTGCTACCAAAACACCGCAGCAAACTGCAACAATCTCACGCGTGAACTCTGCTGCGAACATTACGCTGAACGTTCAGGACGGCTGTTGTGCTGGTGGTCCTCTCCAAAGACGAAACGATCTATTCTCTTGTGTGGGTGTCGGAACACGGTGGTCTTCAGAGGCACCAGGAGAAAACTCGTGTCACTCAGAGAGCCGATAGAGGGAAAAAAAAAAAAAAAATCTGTTCTTTCTCTCAAATGCAGGCGTTTGTAGGCAGTTTCCCGAGGCCTTACCAGAGTGCTTCAGTCCACATGTAATTTTAAACCACGAGAACAACGTGTGTTATTTATTCTGAAATGCTGCTGTGAAAATACTGACAGAATAATTGTTATTTCTGGATTTAGTTTTCATTGGATACCTTATAAAAGAAGGATACAAGTTAAAATAAAAAATATAAATGAATCAAAACAGTTGATGCCCTCTATTATAACAGTACAACACCTCATTCTCAGTGCTGACTAACTTGAGATTTGAGTACAAGGCTAACACCATTTACTTGTGGCACAGTTTGGGACTATAACACCTTCGAGATGTTTAATCATTGTGTAAAATACTCAATTATGTTATTGTGACACTGTTACTCTCCAAACCACATTTGAATTACTGACAGAATAAAAAAGTTAAGGGTGGTTTTTACAAACGAGAGGGCAGCACATGATGTGAAAAAACAAACCAAAACAAACTATTGACTTGAAATATATTAGCGAAAATGAGTTGGCACCTCTAACCATAACAGAAGCACACTGATGGCGACGGCGCCAGGGGTTTCACAAACAGAATGAGCAAGGCTGGAAGAAAGACATTCAGCAGAACCGAGGATAAACCACAAAATCAGCTATCTCTGGTTCCAATCCATCAGTCTTCTCGACTCCTTCATCAAAGTCAGGGTCACGACTTGCTGGAGCCGATCCCAGCTGACCACAGGTGAGGTCAAACTCAGGGCAAACAGAGAGACAGACTCACATTCACAGCACCGGATGACACCATTAAAATTCAAAGGCAGGAAACTAGCGTTCAGGGAAAACATGAAAACTCTGCCGAGAAAGGGACTCAAGTGCAGAGTAGGTGAAATTGGGTAAGAACCAAATCAAAATCACAGAAACACGAGAAATTCACAATCACTGCAGAGTGATCGATAGTGTTGAACTGCTTCCCTTCAGGGTGTGTTCATGACCTGAAAATTCAAAGCGACAGAATCTTAAATATGGGTGGGAGGTGCAAAGGTCATGACGTTTCGCAAAAAACTGCTACTGATGATTTTTTCAAGGTATTGACTGATAAAATATTGATTTTTTTTTTTTTTTTTTTTTTAATAACGGGCACATTGAGCTGGCACCTGCTGTAAAACTGACTCACTGATATATGGTAAAAGTTTTCAAGAGTATACTTATCTGAAAAAAAGTTACAATAAGATTTTGGGGGGATTTGGTAGAAAAATAAAAAAAATTTATAGATATATCGTGACACCAGATGCAACCTCACATTTAGGCGGCCAATCGTGCGACGACCACACTGCACTTTATCTGGCACACTTATTCAGCAGGGCCCGCTCCTCTGTACCTTTGGACCCTGTCACTTGTATGAATTTATGAATTTTACCTTTGCCAAACTGCTGACAAGTGCTGAACTGGGATTCAACAAGCGCCCAACCACACGGAAACTTTCCTTGTTACAAGAACCTCCGGAGGATGAATCATGGCCTTGTTTTGCGATGCGTCGCCGACCCTCCCCGGTGGGTCGGTCCCTGTCACACCGCAGCTCTGCTCTTCTTTCAGAGGTGAGGCTTCCCAGATAATATTTGCTCTGATGCACATATTTTAAGGAGATTGGGTTGGTTTTTATGAAAGCCAGCAGAGGAAAAGCATTTTCTAAGATGCTCGGAGGACGTGCAGCGATGTCCTGCTTAGTTCAAAAGGGAAGAAATACCAAGTTTCCTGATGAGATGCAGAGTCGTTAAGCTCTATTTTCCAGAAGTGATAAATTCATTGAGAGGCAGTATTCGAAAAAGTAGTTCTAACCCAGTTTCCAGGGGCCTTTTGATAGTAGAGGAACCTGTTCTCACTCACACTTTGACTTTGTTTGCAATTCATCTCACGAAAAGAAAGACATTTTGAAGTGTTCCGATGGTCTGTCTCTCTTCCATTAATTGCCATTTTTATAGCAACACACTAGTTTCCTGCATTCTGTTGAACCGATGCTCCACTCATGAGGTTGTGCTGCTACCACACTGTTCCTGCGCCGCTTTAATGCAGACAGACGGAGCTGGAAGGAATCCAGAAAAGTTGGAACACCTGCAGGAATTAGTGGTACCATCTTTCATGCTTTTTCTTTTCTTTTTTTTTCTTTTGTTCCTTGTCAAGGCAATTTTGTACAATTCTGAAATGTACACTTTTTTTTCAGTTTTCAGTAACCTTATCTTTTTTCCAGTCTCTGACAGTTCACCAGTCACCTTTATACGTTTTCAAGCTTTTCATTGGGCTTGAAGGACTTGAATGGCAATAACTAACTGGAAAGATTGGGGTGTTATAAAACTTTTTACTTGTGGAGTGTGTGTGTGTGTGTGTGTGTGTGTGTGTGTGTGTGTGTGTGTGTGTGTGTGTGTGTGTGTGTGTGTGTGTGTGTAACAATATGTTGAAGGTTGTATTCATCTGAACTGAAAACTGAACTGAAACTTAAAAATTCTTTAATAAACCCAGAGAGGAAATTTGCATCATCACAGCAGAAAAGTGACAGGATGATTATAACAAACAAACAAATAAATAAATAACTGAACATAGCGATAAATTAAGATACACAACTAGAAATGTTTCCTCAAGAAAGCCATCATCTGGAACTTCATAGTTTTTCGATTATAAATGTATTTAAATTTATTTTCCCTTTAAATAGAATATTGCGGTACTTCGCTTCCTTGTGTGGCGCTCCACTGCGCTCAAGCCAATCTGCACAAAAAGGTTTTGTTATGGTATTATCTTTTAGGTGATTGTTTCATTCTTCACATGTGAGCACATTGACAAAACGTTAGATTATTTTTTTTCTTTGTTAAAGCAAACTAAAACCAATGAGTTATTGGGAAGGTTTATATATTTAATTAGTAAGAGAAGAAATTTTTTCTTGTTGCTGTATTTTCATTTTCAAAGCATAGAATTACTGTTTTTGGTTACAGAGGTATATTTTATGATTTAACAGAATTTTCTAACCATACAAAAGGTACAGTATTCATGGGTTTTCTTAATATTACAAAGTGTCTGAGCAAATAAGTCATTTAAATGTCTTGAGGACATTTCAAATGTTTTAGTTTGAAGAAAAGAGACGTATTATCACCAGCTTACTAAGCTAAAGTGGTTTATTAAAAGGTACTGGTAGCATAGCACGAATATAAGCACTGCTAAGTAATGTGAAGTTCTGAACTGTAACTGAACTGTAATATTATATTATGGAATTATACTTGCAGTCAGTTAGCACTCTTCTACAAAACTGAGAATGAAGAAACCGCTTGCCGATTCTGTCACTTCAACAGGCGATGGGTACGATTCATGTTCCAACCATTTTTGAGACGGCTCACTCACAGCTGTAGGTGTCGTAATGCAAAAAGAAGATTAGACAGATCAACAGAGCCTTTTCTGCTACGTCTTTAAAATTTAAATCTATCCGGCAGATTTGGGAGAGATTCCCGTCTGCCAGTCTGCGGACTGAAAGGCCAATGCCGCCACCTTTAGAGCCAACGCTACCGACTTGTCCCAAAACATCAGAAGCAAAGAAATTATTCAAGGGCGAAGGATTGTGCAACTGAAGTAAAAAAAAAAAAAAAAACAAAAAAAAAAAAAAGAAAACCAATTCCGTTACTTCACAGCTTCACTAAACAAAAGACAATACTCTAAATACAGGATGAGAAAGATTTCAATAAAGCATTCACATCAATACGAAGAAAGAAGTATAAAGGGATTACCACAGGAATCCTCTGATGCAACCAAAACCACAGCGACATTGAAAAGGAGATTTAAATGAAGAACTGAGTCACTAAATGTTTAATTCAAGTTCCTGAAGTGCTGTGAAGATTCAGTCAACAGATGATTCTGGGTCAATACTTGCCTGCAGCGGTGGAGTTTGTCATTTTTAATGACATGAAAAACTGGCTTTAACCAAAAAAAAAAAAAAAAGAGGCTTAGAGCCCTTTAAAAAATAAAATAAAATACCCACACTTTGTGTCTTTGATATGGCCGCATGCTGCGGGATCCAACTGAATCATTTATAACCAAAAAAACAAAATTAAAAAAAAAGACTGTACACAAATACTTGTTGCAGTCCTGTTTGTCAATTCATCAGTTCGTTTCATCAATCACCATCTATCCTCACATCTTCCATGATGGGCGATAATTGCTGAGAAGCAGCCATCGCCGCTGTGTTTTGTATTGCACTTCAAAGCCGTCGCTTCACAAACCGGCGCTGCCAGCGCTTTGATGTGCGGCGCCACATTCCCCAACCAAGCAGCACCAGCTTGTTGCTCCACGCCGGTGAAGGGACCAAAGACAATAAAAAATAAAAAATAAAAATAAAAAAAAGCTAAATTTAGGCCAACGGCAGACAGACACCCCGTCTGCGGAGATGGTAATCAATGCATCATGCTTTGTTTTTGTTCCTAATGATGTGATGGCGGCTCTGTGGCAGAAGCTGATACTGGTCAGGCGCACTAAAAAAAAAAAACTATGAAAAGAACCGAAGACGATCAGTTCAACGCCGTAATAAACCCCCGACGGATCAAGTGTTACATCTGTGTGTGGATGAAAGACTTGCCACAGGACTGCACAAATGCTTTGCTATATTATTATTTTCTGTCAGATCTCACCTGTTGTATCTGATGTCTCATTCCTTTAATCTGATATTTAACCCACTAACTCCTAAATCGACGAATCATTTTCACTACATGCTTTCCTTTTATGCTTTAAGTTGTCCAAAAAAATCACCCAACCTTTTTCCCGAAAACTATTTAAACCCATACGTAGTGCTACACTTCATAAAGTCTTCATTTTTTTTATCAGGGATTTTTTTTTTCTTTCTCCTAACGGATCAGAAGAGTTTTACTGTCAGTTCTCGATATTTGTCCGTTTGATCAACTTGTCAGTTGCCACAACCGTCAAGCCTTGACGGTTAACGATGGAGACAGTGGTAAGAAAGTTGGATAACACCACATTTTAGGAGAGTTTAATAACTTTTTAGTGTACTTTCTGAAGTCTTTGGTAATACATATTGTCAGCACCACTTCTCTTCTGAAGACGAGTAAAGCCTATAGGCAGTGACTGGCTCAAGGGGAATTTCCTTGGCACGACTCCTGCAATCTTAATGAATACAAACACCGGCACGGATCCAGTTAGAGCAAATGAATTATTGGGAATTTCAAATCTAATATTGGTTAAATGGTGCAAGCACACCGTGTGATAACACAATGAAGAAAAGAGGCTCCTTTTTTTTGCGTGACCTGCCGACAGGTAAGATGTGAACCTTTTTTTTTTTTTTTTTTTCCAGAAAACTTTTATAAAGTACTATGAGCGGTGCAACATGCAACATGCTAAAGGGTTTCGAAGCTCACACACCAGCAATGCTACATGCTAAACATGACTGAAGCATGACTGATACACTCATGAACAGCGAGTGGGAGCATTGCAGTATGAATAGGACAGCGTGTAGCGCCGTGCATTTCCCCACGTGTGCTGTAGATGCAGCATACTGGAGCCTTGAAGGCTGACGGAGGTCTGTGTGGCGTCGACACAGAGGCCGTGCGGAGGTGGTTCGCAGAAACACAGCTTTTGCATATCATTGGAGAATAAATTAGGCTTAATGTCATTTGCGGCATGAGCAGGATTACGTCCCTCTGCAGTGAACCGGCCACATGTCCACGGTACACTCTTCAACTTGAATATAAGTCGAATTATTTGAATTTTACAACTGCTGCACGGTGACATTGTGCACAACATTTTTATTACATTTTATGACCTTTTTTTTTCCCCTGCACAGTGAAAAGCCATTCTGCAATACCACACAAATTCACACAAAACCTTTGTCCAAAACTATTCTGTGTATGTGGAAGATATATTCACAGCTGTATGAAAGCCTTTGGTGGCTCTGTGTAGATTATTTCCCATCGTGTACTGTGCACGAACCAGGGCGATTATTTGATATCTGAAAGGAAAACTGCAGTTTGTTTACAAGAGGAGTTTTTTTTTGTGTCAGTGTGAACCACAATAATTGGGAAATAGAAAAAAAAAAACAAAAACACAAAAACAGCAGAATTTATAGAAACTCAAACTTCATGATGTGATCATTAGCATACAGACGCTGTTTAATTAGGAGTGGATCTCCAGAAAGTGCAACTGTAAAAACAAACAAAGATTCTCACAAATTAGTAAATTGGTAAAGCAGCAGATGAATTTGAAGGAAAACAAAAGAAAATGTTTGTTTCACTCGGTATGCGTTATATTTGAGTTATTCTGTTTAATTAATAAACAATGATGTTTTTGTTTTTCAGTTAATCATTTGTTCGCAAACAAAACAATCTCCAGTTTCTGAAAATACTCCGGGGGGAAAAAAAGGTTTGGCGAAGATGAATGTCTCCGCGGCTCGTGAAGCCGACTGTAACGAGCATTTCAGTTTTAATCCCTCTGATCATTCCTTTTTGTCCAGCTGTGTGATAGCCCTCAATTTCTCAGCCCATTTTTTACTTGCAAATTAAATTTATAATGATTACATATATAACCTTTTACATACAGTCTGCAAACGAGGCCCATACAAAGCTGGAATCAGTAAAAGTTCTCAGCAAAGTGAGAGAAATAAGCCAATCCTATAATCCTACCAGTATGTCAGATATTATATTGCACTTTGTAGTTATTTCAGCCGTTCAAACTTTTGATTTGTGCTGTTTGCGTACCGCCGTGAAGTCCAACTGTAAGGTTTACTGCAGGTGGAGGAAATGCATCTCACACTATGAGCGCTTATTTCTGGATATTTGGCGTCTATACGTCATTTTGATGCTGACAGTTGCTTTTGGTTGTTTCCTGCAGAGCTGCCTCTGACGAACCGGCACACAGATGCAGAGCGAAAACCTGAAATGAAAGCCTGCATGCCGTTTCTGACCACCACCGCACACCAGTGATGTCTTTTTGCATCTGGACAGTTGAATTGCTGAGTCTTCGTTCAAAAGGGGCCGTGAGCCGTGATCCAGACAAACCTGGCAAAAGCCGGTCGTTTGTACCATTTATGGAGCAAGGCCACACGGGGCGACGCCGTTTCTGTGTCTCATCCTGCTCACGTTGCTGGTGATCAAGGTCATACTGCTGCCAGCTCGCTGGCCCGACTGGCATGGAAGGCAGACGGTCTTTAGGGGAGGCAATGAGGAGTTCCTGCACATGCACACTTGGCTCACGAATAAGGTGTGGAGCTTACCCACATTCTTTGCTGAGGTTTTAGAGAGAAGAAAGGCCGTTTTGGCAGACGGCCCCTTTGACTGTGGCTTCCCCTCGGGTTCAAAAGGGAGCAGACAAAGTGCTTCTAGCACTCAAAACTTGGCTTTGGTACAAATCCCACAGAGAAGCTCATAGGGCCTCCACCACTGAGTCCCCTTTAGAAAACAGATAAGAAGTCTGTGGGACCCCACCGTTTGGTCTCGCACTCCACCGCGATGGTGGCCGCGTGCAACTCCGGGGGTAGATGCTGATCTATCGCCATCCAGCCGAGAGTGCACAAACTGCAATATGATTATCAAACTCTCAGGAGCAGGTCCAGCGTTTTCCAGGCCAAAAGCACAGCCAAGGGGACTTTTGGTCTGGATAAGAGGTTACCATCTTTGTGCGAGAGCAGCCTCCGCCTGACAGCGGAGTAATGTTTCATGTTTCTGAGGCAACAAGCAGATGCAATATTAGCAATCCTAAAGGGACAGTCAGTTTGTCTCTCAGATATCACTGAAAGCAATGTGACCTGATTATTTAGCTGGTTATCTTTAGCGGGGGGAAAAGCTGCCATAATATTACACCCAAAAACCGAAGCATGATTTTATACAGTTTTTCCTATGCATACTTTGTTGATAAGTCACTTCCAAAAGAATAAAGTATATTTAAAAAAAAAAATAAAAAAAACTCAAGCATAAACAGACAAATGTCACATGTCATCATATACAGTCTGCTGGGTTCAGGACTGATCAAACGACGTTCAAAGAGAATGTGGCAACAGTGGTTCCTCAAAGACAATAGCTGAGCATGAAAGCAGGGTGGAAGTTTACATACCCTGGAGAGTTCGGCTGCATGATGTCATCTGTGGTCATACAAGAGCCTCGTCCCCTCCTGACCTGCAGACAGCCAGAAAACGGGTAATATCAGCCTTAAATACGGTCTCTGGTAGTAATGATATAGGCCTGATGCAGCAATTCAATTCTTGCAATATGCGTGCCGGGTTTGTCTTTACGGCGACCAGGAACAGTGAAACTTTCCATTGTGTTTGAAAATAAATGTTGAAGGGAAGCATTTTCACACACTTTGATCACATGTGCTCCCTGTTGATCGCACTAACAGACGCTTCATGAATTGTGAATCGAGTCTAGAGTCACAGGAACTGTTATTTTTCGGTCAAACTGAAATGTAAAAAGTAACTTGAAGTTTATGAGGATCCTGACGGGTGAAATGTTGCTACTGCAATGCTGATTGATGGAATCTTTCCAATTAACATTCACTGTAACTGGTTTGTTGTGGTTATATTTCAACCAAGTGCAAAAATGATGGCATTATCTTCTTGAAAGTGTAGATTTTGGTGGAGGCAAATTAAAAGATGATCAATCAATCTCAAGTAGGAGTGGCTTCATTTTCACATTAAGTGGAGTAAAAAATAATAAAAAATTATTTAAAGTAAGTACAGCATAGGAAAAGACATTTCATTACTCATGTTTGTGTGATGTTATGTCTAAATTTATGTAATCAGATTCAAATTACAATAAAAGTCATGAAGATTTTTTTTTCTCAATAAATCGACCATGTAGTTCTTGTTGTGGCACTGTGCAATATTCCCTGAGAGCAAAAGTGTTACAGATTCTGAAACTAAAAGTCAATTCAAATAAAAGCAGAAGAATAAAAAGAAGTTTCAACATGCTGTGCAGTAAAGGCAGAAACTGAATCTGGACACTAGGAAAGGTTCACAAAGTTGGAAACCAAGAGTCCTAAATGTGAACCTTTATGGTCAGAGAGGGAGACACACCTGGAACAATTAGGGGCGGGACTAATCAACTTGAGGAACACAGGATCACACACACAAACCAGGCACAGGTGTGACACAAGACAATCTGAGAGACTGAATGGAAAAGTTCGGAGACCAAGGAAAGAAAACCTGAAAACCTGCCAAGACCCCAGTACTGAAAACACAGAGCAATTGAAAAGACAGAATAATGCCACTAGAACTCGACCACATTTTCAAGTGAAACAGGAAAACTTTTACTGGTTTTTGGATCATTTACTTTAACAGCAGAGGTCAGAGCCACTGAAAACACGAGCTTTTGAAAACACTCAGACTCTGTCTCCATTTGAAAAGGTGAAAATGCAACTTTTCCAGAAAACTCAGGCGCACATTCCTGCTTTTCTTCAACATCTTAAATCTTAAGGCACTTCCTCATAGATTTGAGAAAATTTTGCCATATTCACAATGAAGTGAAGTTTGTTGACTTTTACAAACATCTGGGAACTTTGTTCAACTCCAAATTGAAATTCAACACTGAAAGTATCCTGGAGAAAGGTCAACAGTATTTGTTGAGAAAGTTAAACATTTTGTCAGCGAGAAGATTTTATGCATCTTTTTTACCAGTCTTTTATTAGAATATTTTAACCTTTTCCTTTATCTAATTCCCCGTGGGAAAGGTGGTCCGAAAAGTTTGGTGAATAATTTCCCAGTGGGACAAAATCTTTTCCTCTGAGTTCATCGCTTTCCCCTCAGACCGCCGTGTGAGGCGACTTCATCCACCAAGGCAAACCTTCTTGAGACGACCTTGAATTATTCACCAGTCTGATGAATCTTCAGGACTTTGACAGCAACACATGAGGTCTGTTGTTCCTTTGTGATCTTGTTTTAAAGTGCACTTTATTGAGTCCCTGTCCACAGTCTGAACACCTATGTTGGTGTTGATTATGTTCATGGATTTATTATTTTGTACTGAGTAAACCACTGAACTGAGCTGCCCGGATTTTTTGGGTTACGTTTTCTGAGTCTGATTAGCAGCTGGATGATGTTAGCATACGTCTGCTGATTTGATGACTGTTATTCCTGCGATTGCCATAAGATCAAACCGTAGATTTTATCTGAATGTAACTGCATGATCTGTTGCTAATGTAACGAAGTGTGGGATTATTTAAATAGACTCAAAATGTTCCGGATACGTGATGCTGCCATCATGGGTTTAAAAGCAAGAGGATGCCAGACGGTGTAATGGGGTATTGTAAAGTATGTCAGATGTAGTTTGCATTGAATGTGCATCCAGGCCCATGTGTAATGCATGAGAGCAGTCAGGAACGAAAACGCTGCAGTGCAATGGGATAATATACCATTAAATAGGAATTCAGAGTACTGTAAAGGTTTGTGCAAATGCCAAAGTAGTATGGGAGTGTGTAACAACCCTTGGAAATAATAAATCAAATACAATACACAGAGGCGGTGGAGTGCTTTTGTTTTTTGTTTTTTTCAGTTTCGAGACAGTTTTGGTTCTTTCCGACCGGCGACTTATTTCACAGTTTTCGCAGTTACAATTTCCTCGTCTATTTCACTGGGCAGAGAGTGCTTGCTCCTCTCCAAAACACATCCCCAAGGTCAATTCCAGCTCCCAGCAGATGAACCCAAAAAAAGATATTAGGACGAGACCTTTCAGCACCAAAAGATTCAAGGCTGATTTAACTACAGTGAGAGTACAGCAGCGGCAGAAAATGACCAGAGTGTCTCTGATGTATCCAAACAGAAAATGCACAAACGATTTGAGCCTTAACTCCTGGGTCCTTTGATACTGAAAATACAAATCCTAAATTGGATGTATATTTCTGTTTGTGTGTTTTTTTGATATAATTTATGAACAAGGTCCGCTCAGTATGAGCCTCCAGCTTGGCATAAGGTACAGTGGGAGTTCTGTCATCTTAGTCGTCATGTTGTCAGTGAACTGCTGATGAAGCATCACGTTAGAGCTGTTAGCTCACAGTTATTTATCACATTTACAGTGGAGGAAGGTGATGCTGATGTCCTTTTACACAAGATGATTTAGAGTTGAGCATCTGCAAAACTACAACTCCTTGCTGTACAGGAAACACTTAGTGACATATAAAAGTCACAAATGCTTCCAAAATGTTTTACCCAGAATCCGTCAGATTAGTGGAAAAGCTGTGGACCCCCTTTTGCTATCCTTGACTTATCAAAACATTGCAGTGAAGACAAACACTGGAAAACATACCTCAGCTACAATTTCATAAAGGCAGGACCCGTCAAAATGAAAGAATCGGATCGTTCTTGGAGCCCGTAGAAAGTCATATTATGGTTTTCTTCTTCTACAATGGAAGAACTGTATCACTGTGCTTTAAATTGGCTTCAGCTGCCAACGTGACTTGTGTGGGTAATTGTCTGTCTCTCCGCATTAGCCCTGTGATGGACTGGTGACCTGTCCTGGGTGGAACCTGCCTTTCACTCAGTGTCAGTTGGGATATTCACAAGCCCCCACGAATGTAAATTGGACGAAGCAGAAGATAGATGGACGTACATGAGCGGACTATTTTTAGTCGCTGCCGTCTACCAGTTTTTCTGATGGATCCAAGCTAATTTTACAGTGTGTTTAAAATAAACAATGTTCTCAACACAGATCTGTTTAGCGGAAATTCAGCAGATTCTGGAAAACCACATCTATGGATAATTTCTGTCTATTAATTAATAATCATCTCAGACCAATCAGCTACATCTAACCCGTAGCATGTAACTACGTTTGCAACCCGTAATGTATTTCTATTACATGAGCTGTCACAGCTCAGAGTCAATCACATGTGGCATCTAATTATTTCGTCAACCTGCTTGTCTTAACACAGCTAACCCGTAACTTTAACGACGTCATGGATACGCAGTGAAATGTTGAACCCGGTGTTTTATATGAGGCAGTTCATAATTTTCCCTCCTTGGATTTGCTACAACATTCATTCCATTCCATTCATGAAGAGATGAACTTTGTGAATTTTAAATCAGCGTTCGTCGTTTAAAATATGTAACATGCCGCATGATTTGTCCTCCGCTGCTTCGGTGAATCAAGTACCATGAAGCCGCACGAGTTTAGAAACTCCTGCGAGTGTTTTGGGAGCGAGAGGTTGGTTTATGTGCCTGACTCCTCCACTTCTCCTAACATTTCTCTCCAAGGACTAAATCCTTTTGGCTCGGTGTAATTTATTACTGCTCTAACTCTGTCCCAGTACATCACCAGGATGAGAGGTTTATTTTTTATTTTGCCTGCATTTAAAGGGGGGGGGGGGGGGGGGGGGGGGGGGGGGGGGGGGGGGGGGGGTGATGTGGCGTGGCAGAGCCCCTTTATGAAACCAGCCGAGGTGACATGTTCTTCCCGAAGCGGCGAGGAAGACTTCTCAAGTTAGTTGGGAGCGTTCGCCACATTATAACTCCATAATATATGCTAAGCTGCGTCTTTATGAGGGCGGTATTAATGGGTGGGGTCGGTGTAACTGCCTTAAACAAGGGATTAGCCTGCTGCTGATGAGTCGGGTGTCTGTGATGGGATTATTTACATTGCTCTGGTGGCAGGGCGCAGGTGTCATTAGAAATACAAATCCCCTAATAAATTTCTGAAATGGGGGGAGCTTCTGAAGTGAGGGGGCGGATTGCAGAGAGCGCCGCCTGGAACAATGCTTGTGTCATCTGCCGTCTCGCAGAATTTGCAAGGCTAATCTGGCTATGTTACGAAGTTGAGTATTTAAAAAGTTTCGTCTCACTTTTGTCGCGCGGCTGTTTCTCCATCGGATGAAGGAGGGAATCAACAATGTTCCAGTCGGAGGAAATAATAACCTTCTGCTGCAGTCGCTGCGAGTGGCTGAGGCACCTGAGTTACAAACACTTGTCGGGTAAATACAGTAAGCCGATCAAAGGACCCCGAGTCCTTTTCCTGTTCTCATAATTCCCTGCTTTTAGCCAGGCGCTGGCTTAACATCACCTCCCTTGGTAAATGCATATATTAACAGGCCTTTAATCCTGAACGGAGGGGTGATGATAACACACGGACACTTTACAGAGAGCACTCATCCTTTTCTCAAGATTAGGCATCATCGCCTTGACTAATTATATCCTGTCCGTCCTGTAATTAGATATAATTGAGCAACCTTTATGAGATAAGCATATTTATTGGTTGCATTATCAGCTCACATTACAGCGGTTAATACATTTGTTACCACTGCTCTAAGCTGATGGCCGTCCCATTACTCTGACGGATGAACGCCGCACTTTCCTTCAGGTCAAATCAGCTCTAATCAATACTTGCTAACACAGACAGCTAAAAGTGATGGCTTCATTACATCCAGGCATCAGACAGAAAACACAGAACATGTTGAATTTGTAAATTCACAAAACCATTAAAAAAAAAAAAACACAAATTTTTCTGAAATTTGAAAATGTTTCAAACACGTTCAGTTTCTTCCATAGATTTTCTTTCCTATTTGGTGGCCTACAGGCTATACATGGCTCGTGTTCATGGGAGCAAAGTCCGCAAATACGGCTGTGTTGACACAATGTCTCAAGTGGGAACCTCGTTTTTGTGGTTTAATTTCAGAAAAGTTTTGTGTAAAAGGAGCAACATTTTGAAACTGATTTCCATTTACATGGAAATGGCAGAAATGCTAAAAAAATGAAGATGTTTGCATTTTGGGTTTTATTCTATTAATGATTTTATTCATATTTGATATATAATAGCTATTGAATTACATTTTTTATGACTTGGTTAAAGTGTTAAACAACAGCCCTCTCACTGATCAGCACATCAGTATTCAAATTTCATTAAATTTGTGTTTTATTCTTAAAAATCTTTGAAGCTCCATGCAGTTGTCCGCCACTAGTCGGGGCTGCAGAGTTGTTCGAAAGGAGTCCACTGGAGGGTAAAACCAGCAGAGGAAGCTGGAACGGTTTGCAGTTTGGCAGCACTTTCATCTAGTAAATTGAAACAAAGTAGTTTGCAGGCTGTGCCAGGAAAGAAATTTAACCGGAGCAATGCGGGACCCCATTAAACTTACATTTCGAGGAATAATACACACTCTGAGAATGTGTGTGTGTGGTGCGAGCCACACTCACAACAATTAGACATCGTTGACCTTGAGACTCTTTGACATTGATGATGAAGATGGCCGAGACTTAACCAAGTATGTTTCTTCTGCACTTTTTTTTAAAGTAAAGACCTCGGAAAGCGTTTTCCTTTTTTCAAGAGACTCTTAATTAAAATGTATGTTTAGCCCACAGAGAAATGAGTCACTGAACACATCCCTGTATACTGCATTTTTAAATACATTTTTTAAGGTGAAAAATTACAAATGCATGCAACATTATCTCAGTAAACCTCCAAAGTGATGCTGTTCCTTAATTTGGATTAATCACTGGTTGTAATTTTCATATATTTTACTGAATGAAGTTTTTTTTTTTTTTTTTTTAATTCATTCATCCATCTGTCCGAGAGGAGAAAACATCACAGAATTAAAAGTTTCCCATTTCTCTAAACACAGTTGGGATTGTTTGCCTAAACACTTGAACATGTGTTGGATTTGATCATTTCTGTGATTGTTTCTAAATATGTTTGACTGCAGATGTTGGGCTTGCCTTATGAGAGCAACATAGCAGTTTGCTGCATCACAGCATATTTAACTGTACATAAATCAACATAACTAAATAGCTGTGGCCTGCTGAAAGTAATCAAAGAAGAGGGAAGTGCATTTCAAAGAATGCCAGATCCAGTGAAAACAAAAATGTCGGCTTCTTGTTGTCTTTCTGCTCCAGGTTATGCTGCATTTCTTTACTGTTCTCAGTCCAAATGGGCCTCATAACTCAGAGAGACACAGTGAGAAAATAAATACACTTCACAGGGGTGAATGGTACCTCGTGTACTCTGGGAAATGGAAGGTGGGATATTGGGGTGTTTGGCAGGTAATTTAGCACTTTGTATACAGTGTCACACCTCGCTGTGAGAACAGCTCAGATGTCAGTCTCTCCACTGTGGTTTCCTCTTCTTTGCATTTATGTTTTATTAACCACAGCTCAGAAGGTTTTTTTTGACATTTTTGTCATCTGCAAGGATTTTAAATCATGCTCTCGCTGATCAGAACATCCGTGTGTAGCTCATCAAGTCCAGACGATGTGATTTATTCTTAATCGTACAAATTTCTTGACACAGTCTTCTTTTTGAGGAACATATCATCCACATTCTCCTCAGAAACTTGTGTTAATCAAAGGTCCACTGGGCACTGATGCTAATGGGGAGTTTAATTAAGTTCCACTATGATAAGTGGGACATTGTGCAAATTAATCAAAACTGACGGGGGATCTTATGGAGACCATGGAAATATTGGCTGCTGCAAGTTCATGTGTATTCGGGAGTCTTGATTATTACATTATGTGTCCTGGCGAACTATGATTAGATTCACCTGGCAAACACAGCAATTTAAAAAAAAAAAAAACCCAAATCAACCACGGCAAATTAATGGCTGAAACCTGCAAACACATTTTGAGAGTTGTCTAATTGCAGACATGATACAATTCATACCATGAGCAATTATCACAAATTAACCACAGACTCATTAGTACGTAATTCCATTAGTTCAAAATGAGCACTGAAGCGCCGTAATTTATTCGGACCAACAAAAACTGCTGTACAGTCACCAGATGTTTATACCACATGTGATCCACATTAAGACTGCTTACCAGGGATGTTTCACATGTGCACAGGATAATCCAGTAAAGGCTACTCTCATCACACTTGCATACCTTTTCCAGGTATTTCTAGTTGTGACTTAAGCAAAAGTGGATGAAAATTGGGACGTGCAGCAAATGGTCCCTGCAGTGCTTGAAGCAAACGGTCAGAGAGGAGATTCAGCAGCAGCAGTCTGTTTCCAGCTGCTGATAAATTAGTTTTGTGACAGTTTGTGATAATTACATTTCTCTAATCACGCAATGTAATTCTTCGGTGTTTTCTCCTTGTCATGCTGACCTTTTCATATGTGGTCGACACACATTGTTGAGCCGTCAGAAACTCTTGTAGTGACAACTTTTCCTAGTTCAGCCCATTCATTCACCTCCGGCTGAGGAAAGACCCTGCACAACCTGGATCGATGAATGGGCTATCAAAAAACCTCACACACATGTTCAATACTCTAAACAACTGCAGTTAAGCTTCAACATTCATGTTTTTGAATAATATAAGTTGAGGAAACTAAGGGGAAAAAAAAGCTCCAATAGCATGTATTATCCTGATCCTTACATTACATTGCAGTGTTTGGATGAAAAAAAAAAAAAAAAAATGTTTGAGACACTGATGTGGTTGGCGCGCCTGACATTCGAGTCCAGTTGGGGACCATTCTGTGTGGAGTTGGCATGTTCTCTCTGTCCGTATTTATTTAAAATGTATACAAATCTATTCATGCCTGTTAAAAAGTGGCTGGATTTAGCGCAGGTCTTTCCTCTGTTGTCTTTTTTCAAGTCTGCACAAAAAAAAAAAAAAAAACTCTTTACTTCCACATACAACAGATTTTGTCATTAATGATGACGACAGCAGACACATTCTTGCTTTTGGACCTGAACTGCAGCTTTGACCATATTAATTTACAGGCTTCCAACCTTTGCTTTATATTTCCACGCTTCGATATGTTCCCAGGCTTTCTGTGCATGCGTGTTACATAATCTACATAATCTACCCCAATCTGGGCAATGCCATTGACTGAACAGTGTGGTGCACATGTGAAGCGTTTTAAATAAAAGGCTTACGCACTCGGAAGGCTCTCTCTGTCTTTATAATCCTTAGGAGTTGCTTGTACAATCAGCAATGTACTTTCAAGCTGTGGACGACTGTACCATTCTCAACGTGAACACAAAGGCAATAAAATAAGCGCATTTATACTGTACTGACAGTTCCTCTCCACAGAAAGAAACTGACGTCATTACCTTTGAGTGCCGGTGTTTGAACCTCATTAGAAAGCAGGACACTGTGCAGACTTCCTGCTGCAGTCTTACTGTTGAATGAGGAACGTCAGCTGGTTGCATGCATTGTTTGACAGATTGAAATGCCAGAGAGGTTTTCTTCATAGCGTGGCGTGTATACTGCGTCGCAGCAGAGAGAGTTTAGCACTGATGAACCAAACAAGCGCAATGATAAGTTCAGTGGACTGCAAAGACAAAGACATCACTTGCCACGTAGAAAGACAACGAGTTCGAGCTTCTTAGAATCACGTCTGTATGCTATTTTAAAGAAACCAGCAGGTCCATCACCAGATCTCATTTTTCTCTGAAAAACTCGCCACCTGTTGGCTTTAACAGTGCCTGGAAAATGTTTTTAAGTGTGAGGGACAACAGCAAGACAGAGTCGAGGTGTCAAGGAGAAATCCTGGCAAATAAATATTGATAAATCCACTCCTCCACACCCTGTTTCTTTCTTTTTATTTTATTTATTTATTTATTTATTTTTTGTCCAACTGTCTAAAATCTCTTTATATTGCAGTGACAAATATTTTCTGCTCTGAAAAAATATTGCCGTTGGTAGTTGTTTAGAAAAAAATCTACACTATCAAAATATTTCCCACCTAAGGAGCTCGGCTTTATAGTCATGACATTTAATGTCTGAACTCACAGAAAATATAGAAAAATAAGATGTACACGAGTAAAGAAACTAATATAACCATTTTTGTAGGATGAGTCACATCATGCATTTTATAAAGTTAAGAATCAACAAGCAGGGCAGATAGACAGATATCAGAGGACCATTTTATGAGGCAGAACAGGCACACTCGATGTCTGATGAATTTGTCGATCCCCCTCCTCTGCTCTTCACTCTTCCTTGATATTGTGTCTGTGGAGGCAGTTGCCATAGAAACATAACTTTATCATCCAACTACCCTTTCCTACCTAGTGGGAAATATCTTTGTCCACTTACAATCTAATTATGCTTGTATGAAAAGGAAGCCGACTTCTGAATAGCTACAAGGTGTCAGACAGTAATATCACAAGTCCTCATCAAACCAGGAATAAAAAAAAAGATTTGTGTTTGTGTTCAGTACATGTACAGACACTTGCATCTTCATTTCCTTTTCCCTGGGGAGTATATGATTTTCAATTCACTCTGGACTACTTGACTTATTTGTGCCGCTGGTTTTATCTGTCCAAACAGCACAAGCATTTGTCTTCAGCAGCAACAAATGTTCCAGAGTGAATAAACAATATTAACACAAGGAAATACCAAATGCAAAACTTATCATTTCTCCATCCCACAAATTCCTCTCCTTAAATCAATAGATAACAGTGCATATGCAAAGATGGTTATGTGTGCCCCCTGAAGACAAAGCACATCCACCACCAGGACTGTATCCAGTCCAAAAATGCTGCAAATATCCAGAATGTGCACAACATTAGTGTGCAGCCAAACCAAAAATACAGCGGAGGGGAAGTGATGAACCTAATTCGACCCAGAAGCGCTAGAAAAGTTTTCCTGCTAATGCTCATTGGCAGGCAGCGAGAAGAAACCCAAGACCAAGAAAGAAGAGCCAGAGGTGCTTGCACGTCCCAAGAGGGCAGCAGGAGGCAGCACTGCTGAAAACTTGACTTCAGCTGCCTTGTTCTCTCCCTCTCAGGCGCTGCTTCCTGCACCGCTCAACAACTGTTTTGCCATCCGCAAACCACAGCGATGCGAGTGTGGTGATAACCTTTTATTTCCACGAACTGCACCGGAATATTTTTTTTTTTTCAGGGTATACCAATTTGGAATGTTACCAGGGGAATATAAGAAATATCTCCGTGGCACATTCATGGCAGGTGTGTGTAGAAGTCCAGCTACTTTTTATTGGAAACTGATGGCTCAGCGAGAGACAGGCGAGCTCCTGATCAAAGCTCGGCAGCTGACATCTCAACATATGCTGGATGAATTATTAAAAATACAAGTGACCCCTTGTGAAGAAATAAATTGCTGCTCCTCCTGCATCCACATATGCAATATGTCAGCTCTGGAGGCAAAGTGGAGGTTATATTTTATTAGCTTGAATCAGAACGGCTGCCTGTCGCTCCAAACTGATGTGCCGTGTGAGGCTGAGGCTCAGCTCTACGTCTGTAAATGTGCGTAAGTTAACTTTCTCAGGTTGGAGAAGCGCCTCAGGAGGGATTGTTAGAGTTGGACAAACTGCCAGCACCTTTATAGGATGATAAATTAACAAAACGTGAGTGTCATTCATTGCACTTTGCGGAGTTAAGGTTGCTGTAGTCGTTAATGAATGAAATTATTCCGAAAATGAATTGTAGCTGCAGAAATAAGCTGGCTGCGCTGTTTCATGAAGACACAAATAAATTGAATTAAACAGGCAAGAATTTATCTCATTTGATAACGCTCCTAACAATACACGTCATTTATCACATTTACAGTGACTTTGCAAACACTCATTGTCAAAATGCTTCATGGAGAATGTCAACAGCGAACAAGAAGTTACAAATGATACATATTCTTATCAAGTTTGCTCATCTGTTTCAATATTCTGCAATCACTCTAAAAATATAAATCCATCAACAACAAAAAAATGCAAAAAGTATTTAATAACTTCACACAGCTCATTGATTGGCTGATTGACTGAACAGATGATTACTATTTTGGATAATAGTTTGTATTGATGTGGACTTTAGATCAACCAGGAGGGTGTTTTCTGTTGGCTGTCAGGCACCAACTGACCAAACACAGAACTCAGGTATGTACTCCCCGATCCTCTCTGATAATATTTCCATGAGCTGAACACAATCCAGTTGTTGATGTCTAGGCAACTGTTTGTGTTTCAGAAAAGTTTTGAAGCACGTCCGTTTACATGGAAATGGCAGAGATGCTAAAAAAATGGTTTACTTTTCATTTTGGGCCACTAATGGGTGCTGTCCATGGTTTTTGTAATGAAGTCACACAAACATACGATGAAGTTGGGTTGCTCATCCAGGTGACTCTCAGCTATAAAACTACGACTGGGAGTCATGATACTCTGGAGGAAATGGTTGCTAATTCTGGTTTACTTGCACAGGTGTAGAAGAACTTCTTCTACGGCTGTGGTGCACATGTGCAGCAGTAGGCTCACTTGAAAACATTGCCACATAAATGGAACTCAGTGCTGTGACAACAGGAGAACTCAATAAAAATTCCAGTCAGCCAAGCTCTGAGTTTACATATGAGTGAAGACAAATGTTAAAACACTTTTGCACTAACTAAAGAAAACAGTTACTGAGGCGATATCTGTAATAGTGAAACATAAAGACTGGTAATAATCAAAAAGAATATGTTACTAAACTATACAGAACATAATATCAGTAGAATAAAATCATTCATCACTGCAGTAATTTCCACTGAGTTATCGTTTGGCTTCAGTGTCTGTCCAGAGCTGTAAAGTCTGTGAAGAAGGTATCGTTGTGTCGGCCGGTCTCCACGAAACGGGACAGAAAAGAGGTCAAAGCGACCTTGACTTGGCCACCAAAATCTAATCACTTCATCTTCAAGTGAGAATGAACACGTGTGTTAAAATTGAAGAGATTCTCGCCCCACAGGTGTTTCACAGATATCAGGATCGTAATAATAGGGTGGACTGACGGACACACGATCCAGAAATATAATGCCTCTGGCCAATGGCTGACACCAGGCTGAGGCATCAAATCCACTGCAGGCGGGAGAGCTGCGGTTCAAAAACTGTAAATCCAGCTGAAGCAGCAGCACGTCTGTACCTCACACGGTAAAAGCGGACATTTAAAAACCTTTTTCCTGTTCTAATTATTTGAGAGCAGTGGGGCGGCCGCGCTCCGCACCAGGAGGATGAGCTACAGTTTCTCAGGCCAACGTCCTGGCGGGAGTTTTCCTAAAACCCAACATGCATGTTTTTTTGGGTGGGAGGACACAGTTTGAACACGGCGCACAAGCTACACACACACACACACACACACACACACACACACACACACACACACAATGAATAAACTCTGGATCTTCTCTTTGTGAGACGACAGCCCGCCAGTGCGCCGCCAAAATCATGTCTGTTTATTTATACCCTCGCCTCGCAAGTGTGACTTCACACAGCGTGACGCGCCGTAGCGAAGTTCGAGCAGGGAGAGGTTCGTTTGGGAAAAGGCCAGAGACACAAGCAGAGGCAGCGACCAAGAGAACAGTGATGACTTAAACCTTAAGGAAATCGGAGCTTTATTTTTTTCGTGTGTTTTCGTGTGTCCACACCCAATCAAATCCCGACACAGCCGCACTACCCACAACCAGCCAGTGGGAAGGTTCCTCTCGCGGCCACAACACAACACCTCGGCTACTGGTTGTTGTGGGAGGTTTAAGTATGACTGTTGACTTTTTCTCCACTCATATAGCGTGAAAATAAATAATCACAGCCTTCCAGCTACAAGTCCACTTCAATTAAATGCTCAACTAAATACTCAGGTGAGCCATGATTCATGCTGCAGGTAGCGCGGATGCGAAAGAGCTTTGAGTGCTCTGTGAACTGCATTTCTTGATTGGTTTTTATCTGAATGCAAATCAGGGTTGAATACTAATGCCGATAAGGCCTCAACATTGAAATGGCCCCTCTGCTATCTCTTTGAGGTGATCTGTAAAGAAACATCAAAAGGCGGAGGTTGTGGATTAATGCAGTGTGACAACACAAGCAGCGGATCTCCAACACAAGCACAGAAGTGTATTAGACTATAATTTATGCCCAGAGAAAAAAAAAAATTACCATATGTCTGCTGTAAGAGCAGTGGTGAATCCTGAGCTTGCTCACTGGGGGAATTGATTGGCCTTCTGTTGTTAATCAGCAATTGTTTTAGAGGTTATGTAAGATGGCACAGATTCTGGCTCCAAATGCATGTACGCATATAAAGTTGGCTTCATCAGGATCACCCACTCGCTGTCTGTCTGAGTGCCTGTGATAGGGGCGGACCTGCTAAAAGACGCCTGACGATGCTTCAGAGGGAGCCGCCGAAAGCTCACCTGTCTCCACGGAGCCGGGCAGACTCCTCTCAGATCGCCTCAGACAGTAAGCTTACCGAGGTACGGGTGTAAGTGGGTGCAATTTGTAGCCTTGACTGCCATTAGTGTAGAATGCATCTGAGGTCTCCATCACAAATGATCCAGCTCGACTCATCAAATCAGCTTCACGGGTTGTGAAACCGGTGTGAGAATTGTTCACTTCTGCAGCTTCTCCCGGGGCCTCTGTGGGAGGGAAGGCACTTCAACAAATAGACGTGCTATAAATTGTGAGGAGAAAAGGTCTGACAGATGAACAGATGGGTTCAGTATATTACTCTCTCTGCCCGTCCACCTTCTGCTGATGAAGTGAGGTGAGGAAGCTCGAGAAGAGGTGGAGGGAAATGATCTGTGTCGACGCATTAAGACCAAATTGCTCCTTCACGTGAACATACAAATGAGGCCCAATGGCGTGAGCAATGTCGCTGCAATTAGAAATCCTGTGTTTTGAGGTGTGATCGCTTCCTGCCGCTGATCTCTCCTGAGTGCAAAACCCCAGCAGTGGAAGCTCAGATACAATCTTCAGTATAATTGATATTAGGAGGCCTTATTAAACTAGAGGATTGAAAACAAATAAACAGCTTTGCAAGGCCAGAATGCAAATAATTTTGAAGACAGAAGTGTGCTGTAACTCAGTTTGACGGAGGGCAAATTATTTGGGGCGAAATAGCAGCTGGTGGCAATTTAATTCTATCATTACCTCCATTTCCAGCTTCTGCTCGTTTCCCCTTTCAGTGCAGATTTAAAGAACTTTAATATTAAGCCCTGTAAGTAATGTTATTGTGCATGCGGCTTATTTATTTTAGATCATTGGGCAATTCCCGTTAAACACAGAGTCTTGTAAGTAACAAAATATCCTCTCCAGCAGATTGTCACCACTTATGGTAAATATTCTAGAAAAGCTGCCTTTTTTTTTGGTCAAGTCACTGTCATCAAGTCTTTCTTGGACCAAATGACAACGGGCCTCCGTATTTCCACAAAGAACAACAAGAGCCAAGCTATCAAACATCCATAAAACACAACACCACCTGCAGGGCTGGGAAACAAAAAAAAAAACTACCTACCAAAGCCAATTAATTAAAACATCCCCAAAAGCAGTGGTAGTTTTTAAAGAGTTCGACCCATTAAAAGTAGCAACTAAAAACTTCTGTATCCTCACTTCAGTGAAAGTAGAGTCATACTAACAGGAAGAACACTTAACATGTACTGTAAAAGTGCTCATTAAGCAGAATGACCACTGTGAGAATATTATATTACATTTCATTATGATGAATACATTACGAGGAATACTAATCAGAATACTAATGTTGGAGTTGGTCCCACGTGGACTTCATTTGATCTACTTTTGAGGCTTCGGTTTAGCTTACTCCTGTAACTTTACCGTAGCTTTCCATCCACCAGTCGTCCGGACTGCTTCACCCAAATCCCAGTGGACTGGGTGACGGCAGGGGACGCCCCGGTCAGGCCGACTAGTCCGTCCAAACACAGATGATCACACACAGGCTCATCCACACACTAATATCTACAGACAACTGAGAGAACACACACAATGTTCAGCATTTTGGCTCATTAGCACGACCAAGGAGGACTTTGAAGTGAAGCAATTAAGATGTGCTTTAAGTGCTTTGATTTGAGAGTATTCACATTAAATCAGGTGAATAATAAAGCATTTATGGTAAAATGGACTACACTTATATAGCGCGTTTCACCCTGCATTAACAGAGCTCAAAGCGCTTTACACTGCTTTATCACATTCGCCCATTCACACACACATTCACACACCAGTGGAGGCAGCAGCCATGCAAGGCGCTCAATTCAGTGTCTTGCCCAAGGACACTTCCACATGCAGGCAGGGGGAGACAGGAACTGAACTAACAGCACCCCGATTGTGAGACGACCGCTCTCCCCACTGAACCACAGCCGCCCCCATTTACAACAGATTTCCATTTCAGCTGTTGTGTGTGAACAGGAGCAGATAAAAGCTGTGGAGTTCATAAAAATGTTGCACTGTGAGCTGACTGTACATTCCAGGAGGAACATATTCATTTTAAAAGAGTCATTGCATATATAATACTGTTGGTCCATATTCTGGTATTAAGCATATTCACTGTAGGCCTATATTTGGTGAAACAAGCTGCATTGCTCTGCTAGAAATGTTGGGAGTTACAAAAACACTACCTACAACGCAGTGCCGCAACACAACAGGGTTTCAGAAACAATTTCTGGCAAAATACAGAGAGCAGATTGCAGAGAGAACAGTAACCAGTTTCATTTTCCAAAATCAACTTACACTCACATGTAACACAGCGGTGCAACACCAGCAGGGATCTGCAACAGACGACTCCGACATCCACCTGAAGAAATGGCTATCATTATCTGTGAGGGTCGCACACCGCAAGAACTTAGGTTAGATGCTTATTTTCAGAGGTGAAACCTCGCCGAACACGCCCAAATAGTTTCAGCTTTGGCCACATAACGATGTACGTTTGAATCTGGAGGCTGCTGCGCACAAAGGAAGGAAACCTCTCGATATCCACCAGCGAAACACCATCTGCTCCTCGTACTCGACACTGCTGACCCCGTCCAGTTCACCTACCGTCTAACCAGGTCCGCAGAGATCACCCCCACCCCTCCAGACAGAACACAAACCCACACTCCATTTGATTCTGACAGTGATGGAAGCACAAAGACGATCCAGAGAGCTGGAAACTGAAGCTTATTGTTTTCCAGAGATTCCTCGCAGCAACATATAAGCCATAGTTTGTAACTGTACACAAGGTTGTTGGGTTTTTTTTCTTATTCTGTCAAATCATTTGTAACAGATGCCATTGTTACACCCACTGGTGGACCTCTACCCACTGCAAGTCAAGTGTATGAAAAGAAATCAGTGACTCGTGCAGGGTGACATTTCACTATTATTTAATATTTCATGCAAGTTTTCACAGACCTCGACAATAATCTAAACTGGGAAAGCAAATATATCTACAGGGAGACGGACTCCAGCGATCCAGGACCAGGGGGCATCGCCTTCAGAAATACCACTGTTTCTTAAGCCTCGTCTGGAAATACACACATATATTATGATATAGACTGCTAAATTAATTCCAAACAGATCAAATAAAGTCTTTTTTTTAATCATATCAAGTGTCACAAGTGTCTCACAGTTTATACAATCATTGCATTGTAGCATATTCCAGAATGAATTGTGGGATAACGAATCAGCATTAGCATTACGTTATTGCTGTTAGCATCCAGTTCAACATTGTAATCCTCACATGGAGTTTGCATGTTCTTCCTGTGCTTGTGGGGGGGGGGGGGATCTTACCTGCAGACCCCAAACAGAAGAACACGTGTGTGTTTATTTGTTGCTCTAAATTGCCTTTGAACTTGGATCGATGTGATTCTCTGTCTGTGTGCGGTCGTCACAGAGATGACCTGAACCTTCTCACCCAGTGTCCACCGGGTTGGGATCCAACCCTGGTGAAATATCGCAGGATAAAACCGCCATTGAAAATGGATGGATGGATGAAATATAAACAAGCAAACATTTATAACTGGAAAAAAAAAACCATGCTCTATTCATATACTGACTTGGAGGTTTTGAAACTTACATACCTTCATGTTATTGCTCAACCTCTCATGCGACCTTTTCTCTGCACTCACTTCTCATGCTGATCTCTTGCTTATGTTACAAATAAACAAACAAGTCATATACACGGTGAAGAGAATAAAAACACAAACACCCCCCGATTCATATTACTGCATTGATAAAACTGAAACGATAATGAGAGTAATAATAGCTGCACACTCTTCAAATAAGCTGTTTCAAAAGAAAGAGTGTCATTTGTTCATGTTTTTCCTCGGAGGTGCTGACAGGGTCAAGTTTAACCAACAGGCGTCTAATCGTGAACCTCTTCCTGCATGCTTTAAACCACTACAGGCACCGGAGAGCTCAGGCGCAATTATCGAGTTACGAATATGTGTGAACTGCAGCAAAATACGCTTAATGTCTCTATTTTGTCAGATCATTCAAGGAGGCTATCAGGCGGTGAATTTAATCTGCTTGTCACAGAGAACAGTTCTGCTGATAGCTTGTGACAATTGGACTGTCTTATCTGTGGAGGACGAAAAGGGTCATCATCAGTCTTAATGGGTTGTAACAAACACGAGGTGGTAAAAGGACGGATTTTTCCGGCAACAGGTTGAAGACGTTCTGCTTGTTTCTGGCGGGGGGGGCTAAATTGCCCCTGTCAGATAATACAGTCATAAACAAACAGAGTGAGGCGGCAAATATGCCTGCAGATTGAGGGAGAAATGTATTTTCGACAATGATGCAGCAATCTGAACTTCGCCGCAGTTCAGCCTCAAACTGTAAGTAAACTTTATGTTCTGTTGATGTTTTCTCTAATGGAGTTTTCATAAATATGTTTCTTCATAAATTCACTCTGAAGAATAAAGTTATGTCTACGGTTCAAGGTAAATTGCTCAGACCTGTAAAGTAAATGCATCCGCTCCTTAGAAAACAGAGGAATCCGGTCTCTTCTCAGATGTGACGGCACCTATCGGGTCATGAAAATACAATACGTTCGCGACTGAAACTCACACCGCTACTTTGAATGTCACGTTTAGAGACAGACAAGTAATGACGGTATCCAGAACAACGCTGTCTCGCACACTCTGCTCGTTTGTTATGACGGATCTATAGCTGAGCGATAAGGCAAATCGGGAGTGGCGGCGCGCCGTCCCGCATACAGCCCGCTTTGAATTCCTCCACTCTTATCGGCAAACATGTCAGCTCTCCTCTGTACTTATCACAGCGCTGTGGCAGTGAATTAGAAGCTTGTTTGTAGAATTTACCTTTCAATGGAGAGGAGGGGGCGGCCATTTATAAATTTCTAAACCAAACTGTCACTTCCACGCGCAATGTCAACAACTACGATAATGTCAGGACTGAGTAACAAGACAAAAAGGATTCGGTGGGCCGACATGGCGGCGGCGGCGGCGCAGCAGCTGTTCGTGCTGAAGCCCCTGTACTCGGCATTCACTGCTTAATTTTGATCATCTTTGCCTCTTGTATAATTACACAAGACATTCTGCGCACACGTGGTTTTTTTTCTGTTGAGTCTCTGCAAGCCCCGAATCACTTTTCCCTCTTATTACCATAGCAGATTGGTATAATCACATGCTCTTCTTAATATTCAGTTTACTGCCGTATAGATCTGCATGTCACGGGGTAATGCAATAAGAGTCCTCGGGATTCACTTAGCCGGAACAATAACTCAATTTTGTAACTTAATATTGTCTCTATGTTCATGCACAACAGGGGCCTCATAAAAAAAATCCCTGGTTTTAAGACATAAAAAGCACACGCTTTCCACCAGAGCAGGCGTAATGAACACATTATTAAATTTGTTGGTTTAACGGCTGAACTAGGCAATGACATGCAGTGTTTTCAAATCCATGCACTGCACACACGCACGGTAATTGCTAAATTATAGCCTGTACTGCCATCATTTAACACAAGATTTCCAGCAGCAAAGATCATATATTGGCATTTGTTAGTGGCTTTGTTGAGGTAAAATGTATTAATTGTGCTAATTGCCATGTATGTCAGTCAGCACTAATGAATAATAGCCTGTAGATCTGAAATGAAGCTCTGAGATTGTTTATTCCTTTGGGTGACATTTTCCCAAATGCCACATATCTGCGCTGCCTCTTCCATGAGACGGGCGGTATGTAAATGTAATTTCCGTATCACTGTACAATTGTCTGGCAAATATCACTAAACAGGACATCTTCTCATTTACAAGGTTTTTCACTTGGCATTGTGAAATTGACCATAAGCAGGTATTGTGTTCATTCGGTGTTTTTTTCATCAGCATTTATATGTAAAACATGCTCTAAATGATTTGTGACCTCTAAGAGCTTTTTTTGCTTTTAATTCAAGAAACTTTGTGGAAAAAAGCACAAACTGCACATCTCTGCTTTGCTTCAACCCTCACTCTGTATCATTTGCTGGGAAAAAGACATAAATACATCTTATTATTGACATTTTCTGAATGTGCTGCATGCATTCAAAGGTTCAACAGAATTACAAAGACATGCTGTTTTGCATGAAGTCAAACTTGAGTGAGACGTTTACTTCTCCAATGTCACAGGACATTCCTCCGATCACTTCCTGAAACCTGAAGCCTCAGTGTGACTCATGGCTCCACCTTTAGTTTGTGTGTGTGGATCTCCTGACTGCTTCCACCACTTCTGAAGGTGGGGCTTAAAGCTCGCCTCACTGTCTGGAGTCAGGAGGAGCTCCGTTTGTGGAAAGCATGTTTTCAGTCTGAATGCAGAGCTCGTTTGGTTTTGTTGTCTGTGTGAGGAAAAAAAACTGCATTGATCTTAGTTTTTGTTCATAATTGTTGAGTTTTTGAGAAGTGTTGGGAAAACTGTGGCTCACTGACACTGTCTGGCCCAGATCAGGACTATTTTGGCCGCAACATATTTTAATCAAATGTGTTTGCATCAAGTAATGTAGATGTGGGGACAGTGTAAGGGGGTTTAATGACTTTAACATAGTTTTTGTTCATAATTGTGAAGTTCAACTGCATGATTAATTTTTACTATTATTTGTGACAAATAGATATAAATATCAGTATTTATTGTGTCAGTACAAAACGTAAATGTCAGTCTCTTGGCTGTAATTGTAAATTAAAAGGCTACTTCTCAATAAAAGTGCTTTTTTTCTCTGTTTTTTTTTTTTTTACAGTGAAAAACAATACTGAAGAACCCGTCATCTGTCCCTAAATATCACAATTCAACATATTTCAAATCTACTGAAACTATAAAAAAAAAAAAGCTCATTTCCAGGAGGTGTGTGTTGCATTGTTTTTGAAATAAGCAATAAAATTCTTTAAAAAAAAACATGCTAACATTGGAGGCAGAGACAGAATCACTCCAAAGCCTCGCCGATGTGCCGGGCTTTGCTGCCCGTTGGCCTAATAAATTTTTATTTTGCTCCAACCCCTATCCAACCGAATAATGCGTGGTTAAATGAAGTAATCATTTTTACTGGAGACATCACTCACGGGAAGATAGCAGGTAGGTATATCACTTCCCACCATATGGTCATGGCTGTCAAGCGCCGTCCAATCAGAGAGCCGCAATTTGCCACAGTGTTCCATGTTGTGATTAACTAGTTCCAAGGACAGCGCCGGCACACAGGAAGCCTCTTTGACCGCGCTGATACTCATCTCCGGCTCCAGATTGGAAGTGGTGGTGGCACAGCTATGTGGCTCTCTCTGTCTGGATTTGTTATGTTATTCTTTCCTATTTCCCCCCACAGGCTCTCTGCGCAATGCACTGTTATTTTGGTCTCATGAATATAGAAAATTTCAACTTGACTCTCAACTCTGTTCAAATTGTGGAAAAAAAAAAAAAAAATGGAGAAAGAAGCAAGGTATGAATATATTTTCAAGATGGTAAATCACAGAGAAGTGGACTGTGGATAATGGAGTCCCAAAAAATATAGACTATTATAAAAGCACTAGTCTCAGGTCTTTGATGTCAAAAAAATAAATCTGATCAGTGGTAATAACTTACATTTTACAAGTTTCAGACATATATTTTCAATAGCTTTTTGTGGCTAGAAAATGATCAACACTGAGTTGGGATGAATACAGGCTGCTACAGCTCAATAACCATGACTGGGAAAAAAAAAAAAAAAAGAAAAAAAAAGCACTGCCGTAAAGAAAGACTGCTTCACTTTGCTTTATTCTGTTCAGCATGACAAAAATCCCCATGACCCCACCAGCAACCTCTTCTATATAAACAAATATTACTATCCATCGATGTAATTATCAAAACCTGAGAAAGAAGCAAAACATTTTTTTTTTTTTTTTTTTTTAATAACGCAGGCCAGGTTTGTAAAACTCATTTTAGTTTTGGGGCCACTTGCTGCCTAATGTCATGTCAATTGGATGAGACGTGTAAAATGCATAATAACCTCTAATGTCCTCGAGTTGTAGTGTTTAAAAAATAAATAAAACAGTGCAATGTGTCATTTATCAAGTGCGTTTTTAGAAACTCTTGGCATTAACCTTAAAGTTGATTATACAGTAATCTGCTGTTCAACTGAATCTCCAGAAGACAAATATAAAATAACTAAAATAAATATATAAATGCGTTTATTTTAAAACTACAAGTAATGCCTTCTTTATTATTTTTACACAGGTCTATCCACGAGCTCCACTCGGCCCTGACGAGGGCCGGTTGTGGCCCGCGGGCCACATGTTTGACACCCCTAACTCCAGCAAAGACATTAACTCAAGGATGAAATTGAATAAGCTCTGAGCTTTATTTGTTAGGTTTAGCCCACAGCCTGATACTCTGGCTTCAGAAAACAAAGTGAACACATATTGAAATGTCAGGCTGTTCATCAAACGACTCCCAGTCTGGAGTTGTTCTGACTCTCAAATAGATTCAACGGACGCTTAAGTATCGATGCACAGTGTGTCATCACTACGAACAACAACTCGGACTTGAGATTACCAGGAAGGTTTTGAATAAGCGATAAGATTTTTATTTGAACATGATTATGCTTCATGACCAATATAATGGAGGGGTGGAGTTCCAGAAACACTGTAAACAATAAAATCAAAAATCAACAGTCAAATCGAAACTTTTCACATCAGACCTTATAGTGTGTTTTAATATTCATGGCTTATGCACATTATTCAGTATTTTCAATTATAAGCTGGTAATTTAAACAACCGTCCAGTAGTTGTACATCGTCACAGGCAGTAATCACATACAAACCTCCACATATGTGTCAGACTCACCTTCATCTCAGGATATTAGAAAAGTGTTTCGACATGCTCCCGTTTCCCCGACTTGCGCCTGATGAAAGCACACAAGTTACAGCTGGGTCATTTTGATTTTTCATTATACGAGCAGCTCGGCCCAAATTATTCAGCCTCCGTAAAAATCCAATTAGTCAGGTTAACTTGATACGTCTTCGTGGGAGCCGATCAAACGCGCTGTATCATTACTGTTTCTTGCCCATTTGAACCACAGGGGCCAGAACGGTCTTTAGGAGGGGTTATTAAATCAACACTGAAATTAACCATTGAGTTTAACTGTCAGATGAGTCAGAAACTAAGACAGGTGAGTCAAGTAATACTTGTTTTAGAAGTTTTAAAAGCTATGCTAGACACAAATTTTAGGCTTGAGTATGTTTTTATACTGAGCTGGATCGGTTCTCTGGCTGTGTGGATGGTTTCTGCCTCGTTTTTACAGCGTTGTCCCTCAATGCAGCGCGCACTACAACCAGCAGCGACACAAACTTCACAACTCGCTCATCAACGGAGTGGAGAACTGAAGAGCCTCTTACTCTCCTCAGGAGGTGGTCGAGACGGAAAGGCTTTTCAGACATTCAGTGACCCCACATGACTCCAGATGACTAATGATGTCGCTCTATGAGCGTTTCCAACGAGCTCACCAAAGCAGATTAAATGGTGATAATACAATATGTGTTTTCTTCCCACGGTGTATACAAGCAAGACATGTAAAGACAGAAAGGAAAAAAAAAAAATCGATATACATGAATCAGATTGTGCATTCAGTCTTGCATATGCATTAGTGCGTGCACATTAATGCAGACAGACCGCGTATGAAATGCTCGAGCTCGCCTCCAAAGATACCACAAAATAGAAAGACCAAATCAGGCTGGTGGGTTTTGCCGTTGAGGTAATAATAAAACTGAAAAATCATGCCTGTTTTTGCATGTTGCAGAGATTAGGTTTAATTTAATGCACCCAAAATCCATCATGTCAACATTACATGATATATTCCGGGTAAAAATCAGTTTGGTGAAAAGCACCTGGAGCTACAATTATGCTGCAGATCTTGACCATTCCTCAAGCTTCACACCTTCATACACAGTTTGCTTTGTTTTTTACACATCGTTTTGGCTGTTGGGAGCTCACATTTAGAGAGAATGTGCCTTTTTTTTTTTTTTTTTTTACAAAGTGTTTTTAATGCAGTCTGTAATCATATCATCTCCCTGTGGATCCTCAGCATTCACTTACACTGAGACCACATATTTTTGATCTCTTTAATGCTGCTCTGCTCCTACCAGATGTGTTTCTGAATGTGTTTTTGGGAACATAGAGGTCCACAAGACTTGTGGGCTTGAAATGTTCATTAGCTGTATCCTCCACCAAATAGTTTATCATGATGTTCTGTGGGGGGAAAAAATGAATACAATACACAATGCTTAAAAGAAAAATTGATCCCAATGTTATCATGAAATTGGCACCAGAGAGAAATTAAATAATTACAGCTTCTTTTCTATGTGTTCTTGGTGAAGTTACTTTATCAAATAGAGCAAATATTAAGTGATTAGATACCTCAGAAGGTAAATTAAGCATTACTTTTGAATCACTCCATCAGCCCTTTTAATAATGTGCTGGGGTTTTATGTATATAACGCTGAGGCTCATTAACTGAGCCGAGCTGTGTGGGTCAGTTTAACGACCGAAGTTCAGCTGAAGTCACATCCGACAGTTGGATAAAGAAACACGACAGAGAGTGTGGGCGGAGTGTGACCCGGGGTCACATGTGGCCGTTTGGTTGGCCCCCTGGCGTTCCCTTTATCACTGTGGCTGAAGACACCTTGTCTAACAGAGCAAAGAACTGTAGCTTCATGGTTAAAAAAAGATTAAGATCAATGCCTCATGCAGAGATTTTAGCAAAATGTGAACATCTAAGTTCGCAAAGGTTTTGTGTAAAGTTATTATTAACCTTATCATACAAAACACTCTGAGAAGATCAAGACCGATCCAGAGGAAGAACAGTCGTTATCAGAAAATAGCAGCAAACTACGTTTTTATTAGAGGATTTGAACTCAATCAGTCTCTGCGGCCTCTCAGCGAAAACGATTTGCCCACTCCTGAGCTACAGTCTGGATGAGGCGTTTTCAAACCTTTGTAGAACTGAGGGCTCCTTGAAGGATGTGGACCAGGGGTCGGCTGCCGTCCCTCTGCTGTGGCTCCCGGTGGCGAGCTCGTCTGTACAAATCACTCCTTATAGATAGAAGGTGTGGAGAGGACTGGTTCATTTTGAAAAACCTGTTGAGAAAACAGAGACGTGCAGACAGCGACCACTATATATTACCAGATCATTACTCGATGTGCCGAATTTTGATTTCCAAAACAACAAGAGGATGCTTGGAATTGCCTCAAAATACTGATTTGATAATTAAAGTTTTATCAAAGATGTCTAATGATCTAATTTATTTAAAGTCCATCTGTCCATCCATCCATCCAGACATTCACACACACTCACCTTCACATCCACCAGCAATTTAGAGGCACCAATTAACCTCACATGCATATTTTTGGACTTTTGGTGGAAACCACATTACCTGGAGGACACACACGGAACATTAGGAAACTGTGGTGTCTGCTGGGTTAGAGTTTTAATGAAGATTAAATTCTTTGAAATTGAAAAATTATAGAAAGATTGGATCTTTTAGACTGAAAAAAGAATCTTTTACAAAGATCAAGATACGACAACTAAAAAAATCTCTGTTTCAGTGTCTTACTGGACAATGAAAAAAATGAAATATGAACTTGTGGTGTCTGCTGGGAGGGGGATTTCCTCACTTTCGAAGGGGTGGGGTTTGGTCACGTGGGGAGGTGTGGTGCATTGACGGTGGGGGTTAAAAAGTGATCTGTCAGGTGGGGTTTCCTGGGATGACAGCTGTCACTTGTGTGTGTGGAAAATAAACCTCTCTCGATCCTACTCCCTCGTCCGTCTCCTTTTTCTGCGACCTCCACAAACTAATGTTTTGAAAAAAATCAGCTTCATTGTATTACTGTATTTGATAAAGTGAAGTAAAATAATAGCCTCAAAAAGGCACAAGTTGAATATTTTGAGGTCAAATTAGAGGCAATGTTGTATCAATGTCTGTGTCCTCTGTGAGCAAAAGAACTCCTCAGAACACCCAACATATTTCCTTGAGAATTGGACATCATGAATTTATAAAGCCTCTCGTTGGGCGACATCCAAACTGGATGAGAAAAATGAACACGCCTATGTAAAAAGAGAGCATTTGTTCACCCTGTATTAACCCCACTACCCTGAACATAATGGAGCAGTCTGGACTGGATGGATCTGTGCTTTCTACTTCATATATCTGTCAAGCTTGACTGTCACTTGTTTTAACCTTTATGAAGAAGGTTTAGTTTTGGACTCAGAGGATCAAAGCTGCTTGAAAGGAACACAATTTAAGACTATCTACTCTGCAGACCTGTTCCTGTACTTTTAAATCTGACTTAAATCAGTACTGATATGACTACCAAAAAGTCCTTTTTCTACACAAGTAGCCGTACTTCTACTTAACTGAAGGATGTGAGAGCTTCTGCCAACTCTGGAGCTAATCCATCACTGTACTGTGAATATAAGTGCAAAGTTGATGTTACTTCCAGTCAGACATCTTTCACCATGCTGTCAGAAACACTGCGTCAGTGCTCGGATTAAGGTCATCCTCCTGTACATAAGATTTTAGAGAACCATAGACTGGCCCATGAGTGGAGACAGCAGCTTCTGTTCCAGCGATGCTGATCGAGGCTCAGTTAAACTCTTCAGTAGTCTGTAATAAATGAAAGAATATCGAGGCCACTTCCACTCAATATTCAGTCAAAACCCTGATTTGGAAACACTGTTTATCAAATGTATGAAATCATGATCAGAGAAATATATTAAAAGTAGAAATACACAGGCATTTTTCAAGAGCAGGGAGTGGTCAGATGATACCAACATCAGTAAACATAGGTCAGTCTTTAAAAGGTGATAAAATTACAAACCAAAAAAAAAAAAAGAATGAGATTTAAAGCCAGCAAAGGCCACAAGTCGGAATCAAAAGTAGATACAAACAAACAATACACAGTGTTCATGGTGCAGTCGAACTGAGACACAAAGAGGGGAGGAGGACAGAGAGCTTAACCACTCTCATCAAACCTGGAACATGAACAAACATGCAAACATCAACATGGCATCAACATTCCAAAAAATAACAGTAATGAATGACAGGATGAAAAATGGCAGGGACTAAAACACAACTTTAAAATATATACACAGGATAAGACTTGATCTGAAATTACCACAGGAAGAACATTAACATGAATAACAACAACATGGCGAGACACGAGGGAATAAAACATGAGGGGAACACACGGGGAGAACAAATCATGAAGACACAAGACAAGAAAATATAAAACATCACAGCAGGACCACCACAACATCATGACTGTTCATGTTTCATTAAAAGCAAACAAATCGTAGTAACACTGTATCAAAACCGCTCAAACTATTTCTCACATTTTGAGAATCCGAACTTATATTAATGGTATTTTGATGTGGAAGTTTTACAATTGAAATAAAACAAAAAAGCGCAGCACATCATACTAGACAAAGACTTTATATATTCCACCAACATAATGTGTAATAATATTTTGTTATTTTTATTGGAGGATCAAAATTTTGCAGTTTATTATAAGTTATACAAATGAACCTTCCTCTAGTACATTAATTGAGATATTTTACAACGTGCTGGTAAAAGGCCACTTTTTACAATTATTACAATTCTTCCATGAATGTTTAATTTATTTTGCAACTACTCCCGTACTTGTTTCTTGCTTTGAGGGCTAAAAACACTGATAATGATTGGTTGCAGCATGCAAATGTTTTCCTATTCGCACCCTGTAAGGTCCATTATTTTTAATGGATGTACTTGTGTTTGTGTTGTTTTAAGTGGCATCACCGTGTCATTATTGTGACACTGATGAATGCCGGACAGGCAACAGCGTCTTCGTCTTTCGCGAATGAGGAGCCTTCTTGTCACGGCGTGCGTTCGCCGTGCTGTCATCGCTCATTTCCCACCACCCACGGGGAACACAGTCATCTTCTTCATGTACGCTTTCATGTCTTAACATTTCTCTCAGTCCACACGGAAATGTCAAGACTGTTGAAGCACACCTGCAGCACACTTGTCAGAGACGATGCTGTTACCAAAATAAAAAAATCGCTCTAATGATTTTGCCGCGTGAGAGTAATATTAGCACTGTGAAATGAAGTTTTTCAAAGAATGAGAGGAATAATGCGTCATATTTAGACCCGAGTTTCAAGTTTTCAGAACATATGCTGAGACTGGTTGCCTTCCTGACCTGATCCATGCTCGTATCAGTTAAAGGTGCTGTAGGCAGGATTCGGCATCTCCGCCATCTTGCTTAGGTTTACCTAAGTAAGATGGCGATTTGACCCATTTAAGATGGCGATTTGAAACCCAGCACAGCCGATCCTGTCCTGTTTTCTCTGACATCACACCCTTACGCAAGTTAAGCCCCTCCCACAAGAACGTGCGACAAACGCCCCTCGACCAATCATGGTTAGAGCCTCAAGGGCTCTTCTGATTGGTCAAAGATACCTGGAGCTGTCGAGATTCCTTTTCAGCTCAGAACAGAGACAGATGGAACGCTGCGCCCTCGCGGTAGTGCAGTTATGCTACACTCCTAAAGGATTATCAATGGATACTCTGACATTTAATCCAAAGAAAACAAAGAAAAATTAGCACTGACTAGCAAAATCCTGCCTACAGCACCTTTAACTGCCACATCCATCAGGGGGAAATCCGAAAAAGGAATATCGACTCCTTACTTAGTTATGGAAGACATTACAGGTAATTCATTGAAAATTATAGAACTGTTTATCATATTCACACCTCACAACAGCTGGTGTCTTTATGTCAACACATAAATGAAGTGAGGTCGGCCGAATGAGGGATTCACCAGATTTAGTGAGACGCTGCGTACAGTAAATGATAATCACTTAGTTAGTGGCAGCTTTACTGTGTGAAAGCATCTAAATTATAGCGGCATGAAAAATGTGGCTTGTATTATCTGTCAGTGGAATCCAGAGATGAGATGAATAATGTACTTAGACTGGACATGTTCTGTGTGTGTGTGTGTGTGTGTGTGTGTGTGTGTGTGTGTGTGTGTGTGTGTGTGTGTGTATACTTAAAAAAAAAATCTATCCTTTGGATTTTGCAGATAAACGTCTGCGTGAGTATGACATAGAGGAATGATCAAAGCTTTTATTGGGCTAGTCAGTGTAAATTTGACCTCGGGGGGGGGGGGGGGGGGGGGGGGGGGGGGGGGGGAACAAAAATAAACCTTGCTTAATGTTTTAGACCAGATTAGTAGCATTAGCCTTCGACAGCTTAAGAGTTCAGACTCACGCATGTTATTGGAAATCAGTCTGAAGATGATAGGAGCGGCGAGGGAATATAGGGATACTGTGCATCTTATCTGGGAACCTCGGGTGTTTAATGGGCTTCCTATAGGATTATCGCTGGCCTCAGCAGATTTTCATTTCCAAAATATATGTCAAGGCTTAAGCCCGGAGTAAACACTACCAATGGACAGAGTTTATCAGTTTTGGAACAGGCTCCATATTTACAGCCCCTAAGCGGTTGAGCTGAATACGTCAGTTGCACAGGACCATCACCTTGGCAGAGCTGGGCACTGGCTGAGAGCGCATTAAACACAGACTTTAATATTTCAAGACAAACCTGATTGACTTCGAGTGAAAGGTGTCCTTTTTTTTTTTTTATTTGTTTATTGGGTTTTTCCCAACAGATCATGTCCAATCACATAAGCATGTTGCAAAAAAGTACACAAAGGTGGTATATTCAAGCTGTGTGTGTGTGTCTGTGTGAGAGAGAGAGAGAATTTGGTGTTTCACATTTTTCACTACAACACTCACCTCAGTCACATTTAGAAAAAAAAAAAAAAGCCATTGTGTTTTTTCCTTGAAAAGCCATTTGCCATTCCACAAATAGTCCCACTTTTATAAAGCACAGACATGCTGCTTCTGCATGGTGGAGGTAATGTTACAGGGAACTTTTAATGATGCTTCAGATAAATTGTCTTGCTCTTCAAATCCATACTAAAAGCCCTCCTGCTCCCAGCTAACTCAAGCCCGCTCAAAGTGCAGAGCCCATGCAGATTTACAAAGAGATATATAGTCTGAGCCAAACAGAGGCCAGCGTCTATACAGCGCCACGCACATTTACAAGTTTTAACAACTTCCTGTTTTGACAGCAGACGCAGGCTTCTTATATATATATATATATATATATATATATAAAAACAGTGTAGAGGCTAAATCTCATGTCAACATGTTCAAGTGAGAACTAATGAGTCTAATGAGATTTCTCTCTGGGAAATTTCAGAGTGAAATTCATATTAAGGTTCTCCTCATCGCCCACTTCGGCGTTTCTATAAAGAGAGTATACACACACGTTGATTTCTTTAAAAGTACAAACTGACATCATTTTACTTAACCTTAAGCAACAACATGGCGTGACAATTATTCTAAAACTCGCAAGCTCTTTTTTAACCTTTAGTGTATAAATGTTTCTTTTCTGGTTATTTCGATCATTTATTTATTTGGAATTTTGTGTGCTGGAGACATGGTGCAGCCTCCTATGTTAGACCACAGCTTGCCAGAGGACGATGTTATTCAGCGTGAGCTTGTATTCCACATGGTGACGGGCCGTCACGTAAACACTTCATCAGAGCTACTTCAAAGCAAGCTCCAAACCTCTACACACACACACACACACACACACACACACACACACACACACACACACACAGATCTGTGTATATTCACACATATAGCTGCACATTTTTCCCCATTAAAGGCCCACTGCTTCTCACAGACGCTGTATATATATGTACAGGTACAAAGCTCACAGTGATTGCAGAGACTCTTTCATTGCTCGGTCAGAGCCCGGTTTGACTGAGGAACTGAGCTCAAACCTCCTCGATACGAGCAGCGTGTGAGCTGTTAGGAAAGCAGGAGGCTTCAAAGGTGTTTTTCAGGTCCATTTTGCACCATGCCCGTTGTTTGTTTCACTACTGAATCTGCTTTTTGACCTTTGACCACAAGGTTCTCCCTCCTCTGATTTCTAGAAAAATGAGGAAGATATGTATACTTTTTTTGGTAACACTTTACTTGAAGCCCCCCTGCATAACACATTATAAGTACATTCATAAAGCATTATAATGCCATTATAACATGTGTAGCTATAGTTATAAACATTCATAGATGATCACAATGCCAGGACCTTACCCTAACCCTAACCCTAACCCTAACCTTAATCCTATGCTGTATACTGCTGTATAGTGAGTTATAAAGCATTGTGATCATGTATTAGTGTTTATAACTACTTATAATGTGTTATAAAGAGGGGCTTCAAGTAAAGTGTTACCCTTTTTTTTTATAGTCTTGATTTTTGCCAGAAATCTCCAGGTGGCGCTAATATGTTCCACTTCTAACCCAATAAAGGCTTTTCTCAAGTTAACTAAGAAACTTTATTACTTCACTGCTTTACTTTCTAGTTAAAAGAGGAGGAAATATGGAGGACAGCAGTAATAAACGGAGTCAGAAGGGAGCAGGGTACGTAATTTAAATTTTTACTGCTGTCTTCGGGGGCAGAAAAAGAGTGTGTCAGAGTAACTTGGCGACCATGCTGAACGCATTTGCTTGAACATATGCATGGTAGAGCATATGGATAGTTTCTGTAGTCGAGCGAGAAGTCACGGATCAGCGGACTAAAGTGTGCTGCAAGTAATGTTTAAGAGGCTGTTAATGTGCAGTTTTAACTGAAGCTACTTGCAAAGAAATGGTGCAATGCTTTAGAATACCAAACCCAATGACATGTTTGGCTTCATTTTGAGTGTGAATGCTTGTAGCAGTGAAGACCACCGGCTTTGCAGCAGACCTGGTCTGGCTTCTGGCCTTATTGGGAAGTGGTCTGCTACAGAGAGGTGGTCTGCTACAGAGAGGTGGTCTGCTACAGAGAGGTGGCCCACTAGCTTCAGGATAAAGGATAAAGACTATTTCCATCCTGTATCTGACTAGACTAGTAAAAATTAATAAATCAAAGCAAAGCCTGCATTGTTTTTCTTTTTAACAAATCATGACTGTATCCAGAACAGATGTTTCCGAAACCATTGAAATACATCGATTTATTTTCAAATTGTTAAACTACTGAACTCTGTGGAATTTTCATCTTCAATGTTGCAGTAACTTATTTTGAGTCAATCGAGATCATCCTGTCACTAGAAACACAAACCAAGGAAATAAATCAAGACCCCCCCCAAACACAAATGGCATCTGTTATGTTGCATCTGGAAGAAATCAGCTCTAGGAAATCACAGTTTTTTTGTTTTTTCATATGAAACAATGTGAGATAAATTTTTCACTGAGTAGTATTAACAATCGTAGTAATGTCTCCAGCTGTAATCTTTAAGATGAATTTGAAACCAGCTTGTGTTAAGAGGCATTGGATAGAAATGTAAGGATTGATCCATTTAAGCATTTTGCAGATTTTTTTTTTTTTTTTTTTTTTTTGTAAATCGTAAATCAAAATCATTTTTACTTATTTTTTAGTCCCCAGGGGAAATGTTCCTTGCTGAATTGACTCATTGGTAGGCAGCCACACAGTGTGGTGAGGAAGCCAGTGGGGGTCGAGAGTCCTGCTCGGGGAACCACAGTGTGTGTTTTTGGACTGTGGGAGGAAACCAGAGGAAACCCACGCACAAACTCCACACAGAAAGGCCTTTGACTGGTATTTGAACCCGGACCAGCAAGAGCAGGAACCGCTGCACCACCGTAAGACACACAATTGATTTCTTGACTGATAAATAATATGAAGCCAAAGAAAGTCACCCGAGCAGCTGTTAGGAGAATAATCTGAGTCATTTCAACTTAGACATCATATGAAGGGAGAGTGAGGGACTGAAGTTGTCAGGTTTCACTGCAAAGATATCCTTGCAGGCATTGAGGAGATTTGAAAAAATACTCCCCGGCCCCCAGTTGGATTATGTGAAAGATCTTTTGTCCAATAGAGCTGACAGGAGCAGATCATAACGTAAAGCACAGCGGTAATCTTTCAGTCACTTGTCTCCTTGATGGTGGTATCACATGGTTTGATCGCAGAGTTTTTTTCTCTCTTTCAGTCTGTCTGTACTGAAAGCATATGTTTCTGTCAGGTTCTCGCAAACGATAATTTATTTTCTCAACACATTCACAAATTCTGCTAGCTCGCTGGATTTTGGTGTGCCATCGACACCCATGGGGCTATAAGTTTTCATTCCAATTAAATGCAGCCCCACCTGACTTCACTAATTAGCAGCTACCTTCTGACAGAAGGTATGCAACGAAGGTTTAGTGCTGACTTTCTCGATGAAAACATGCATGCATATGGCCAGCGCCGTAACCCAGCATGAAACAGAGGTTTAGCTGAAATCAAACTGAGGCCCTAAAAAATGCAAAAATGAAGACTTCTGTTTGCTGCTACTTTTCAGGTTAAAACAGGATGAATTTGATGCTGTACTTGCTCTTTAACTCTTTTTATGTATTTTTTAGTTAATCTTTCTTCGTTTTTATCCACTATTCTTATTCCCAACTACATGTTATGTTGATTTAAAGCACTTTGAGCATGTTGCTAAAATGCCTTGCACAAATAAAGCTGCCTTGCCTTTCGACTTTAGAAAGTTGAATAAACAGGGCATGCGACAGGTTTAAGGAAGGACAAAATCTCTTCAACAAGGGTACTTCAATGGAAAGATTCTGTCAAGATTTCATTTCAAAATTAAAAGCCAGGATTATGTACCACAGAAAGCTCGAAATTAGTGAAACTGCCCTTAAATCTACTTGTGGAAATACATAAATCTTATCCATGTTCATGATGTTTACCTGAATTAAGCCCCAGACAGGTCACGTGTCCAAAATAGGGCAGGTAATCAGTTCACTTCACATGCATGTTTTGGGAAACATGTAAAGTCTGCACAGAAAGGCAAAAATGGAATTTAACACAGCTGAAAAAGCAATTTTTTTCCCCTATGAAACTAAAAACTTGTTAAGAAACGAAAGAGAAAAAGCCATGCCACACCGTGTCTTTGTGCAGACGCGCGGACAACGCTGTTCCATATTCACGAGCGCACTCCTCTATATATAGACTACTTACCCACACTGCCACTAATGCCCTCCTCCACTAGCTTGCATGGTAACAGATTTTAAATAACACTCTCACCTGGCTTTGAGTAGAGATCCCACTTCAGCAACAATCACCTCAAAATGTGTTAGAAGTTGATACACCAGAAGATGTTGTGCAGTGTCTACATTACTGCTGTCAAACTCACTGCAGAGGTCGACAGTCACTCTGACCTGTGCTGCCGAGGCTCCGGCAGCAGCGACTCAGTAAAGAGAGAAACGCATCATGTCAATTTTCCTATTTCTGCTATTGTGCGCCTGGTGTGTCAGAGACCTGAAATGTGTTCATTTTCACCGAAGGAGATGTCACCTAACCCGCCTCACGACCAGCGAGAGGCACTGATGAACATGGATTCTAGGGCAGAGGTCACTTAGTCTAATTGAATATTGAATGTAACAAAGCACTGCTTTTCATTTCCACTACGTTTCTCTGAATGGGTATGCAACGGAAAACGGAAACAAATAAAATGTTCAGTTTAGAATTTAGAGAAAAACTTAGGAAGAGAATAGGAAGAGATTAAAGCAGACAATAACAAAGCTAATTCTATTGTACACTTTTTGAAAAAGGAGAATTAAGAAGCTGTTTTAGTCCAAAACAATTAGCTCTTGACTGACGTTATGCAATAACTACTATTGATTATAAGCGTTTGTGAATTATGATGGACTACATGTTTACAACATCAGTTTTACATTCACTTCAGTGATATCAATACAAGTGTGATTTTTTTTTTCTTTTTGAACAACAAAAAGTGTGAATGGAGTCTAACTATCGTTTAAATTTGTTTATTCAAGCAGAAGTGTCTTTTTCTTTGTGTCTTGTTATTATTTTTAAATTAACTAAAAGGAATATCATTTTTGACTCATACTACTTTTTAAAAATGGGGAAGAACAATTGTTATTCAATTCAATTCAATTCAATTCAATTCAATTCAATTCAGCTTTATTTATTTAGCACCAATTACAACACAGTCCTTTCAAGGCTGCTTTTGCAGAGAAAACCCAACAGATTCACATGAGCAAACATGGGGGACCATGGAAAGGAAAAACTTCCTTTTAAAAGGAAGAAACCTTTGTAGAACCGGGTGGCAGCTTTCTGCTATTCCGGTTGGGGTGAGGGGACAGAATAGGACAGACAGATTAATTCTCTGAATCAGCTCAGTGTTGCTCCGCAGGTGGATCAACGCAGGAGGCCTCGGATGAGGAACCTTGGGGATTTTAAGTAAAGAGAGAGAGAGAGAGAGAGAGAGAGAGAGAGAGAGAGAGAGAGAGAGAGAGAGAGACTACAGGAGGGTGAGAGTTTGTGCACGATTAGAGAGACGATGGTTAATGACATGTAGCAGTGAAACATGTGGGTTGAGAAAGGAGAGAAGACGGCCCCCCGAACTGAAACTGGTTCCACATGACAGGAGCCTGAGGTTGAGTTTAGGATAGATGATAATGTTAGGCTTACAATAAAAATCAAGTCTAATATTAAGCTGAAAATAATGACTGGTTAGGATGTGTTTTTTGAGCTCAAGAGAGAGTGCGAGGGAGTCAGGAGGGAGGCAGCCATGGAGAGGCAGCCTGTACGGGCTTGAACCTCTCCCCCTACCAGGGCTGGCCTGTCAGCTCCAATTCCGCCTAAGAGAGGAGAGAAGAGTGAGAGGATGCTTTTAATTTGTTTTGTTCCTTTCGTTAAGGTTGTTCTGTGTTATTCTTATGAATTTTAGGACATGATTTTGAGTCTCAAAATCCAACAGCACCACTAATGAAACAGTGCAGGGAGGCCTGAACCAGCCCTAACCGTAAGCTTTACTAAATAGAAAGGTCTTAAAGCGATACTTCAACATTTTGGCAAATTGGCCCATTTAGCGCAATTCCTTAGTCATTTCTAACAGATACTTACTTTTTTTGTGAGGGCGAGCTGTTGTTTATTCAGAGGCGAGTCGAGGAGGTTTTCGGGACGGACACAATGGAAGTGAATGGTATTTTTGGTTCCCCTCGTCAAACTCATCAAATACAAAATCCAACAACCCCAAAACACTTTGGTGGACACGTTATAATCCGCACATTCACTACGTTGTGAAATATTAATGCAAAATTACGAGACTGAGTTGTTTATGCGAAGATTGCTAAGACGGAACTACTTACTAAACATGGCATCTGGGCGTAGTGATTTCAAAAGAAAAAGTAGTTCCCAGTATTTGCTTCAGTGTCGTAATGCTACAATATTATTTGTTAGTGTTCCACAGCGTAGAACACCTTCCCCGACTCACCTCTGAATAAACAACAGCTCGCCCTCACAAAAAAAGTAAGTATGCTGTTCGAAATGACTAAGGAATTGCGCTAAATGGGCCAATTTGCCAAAATGTTGATGTATCGCTTTAAGCGATGAAAGTAGAGTCTGTCAGCCTCACTCACTAGAAATGGGAGCCGGTTCCACATGACAGGAGCCTGATAGCTGAAAGCTCTTCCTCCTGTTCTACTTTTAGAGAACCGAGGAACCGCCAGCAGACCAGCATTCTGAGAACGAAGTGTTCTCCTGGGGCAATATGGGACTAACCGCTCTTAAGATATGATGGGGCCTGGTTGTTGAAGACTATAGGTCCCAGGACAGAACCCCTGTGGAACTCCATGTTTAACTTTGATCTGAGCTGAAGAGTCATCGTTAACATCAACGAAGTGTAACCTGTCTGCTGAGTGATCGAAACCAGTTTAATTCTTTCCCTAATCCCAATAGTATTCTAGTCTCTGTAGGAGGATGTCTTGATCAAGAGTATCACATGCAGCACTGAGATCCAACAGGACCAGAACAGAGACCAATCCTTTGTCTGAGGCTGTGAGAAGATCATTAACTTTTACCAAAGCTGTCTCTGTGCTTGTCAAGGTCCAGACTCAGAGACTCAGGTGTGGACAGAGACTTAGCAGATCAGTAGTAGTTTCAAAAGAATATTTCATTCACAGAAAAGGAAACCAACACAAAAACCCGACCAATCCAGTACTGCAGAAAATACTCGTCAAAACTGCTTAGGAATAAAAACAGGTCTCCAAGTTCTTCTAATATAGCCAACTGAGGACTCAGGCAGACTCAGACATCGAAGTGTCCTTGGGCAAGACACTGAACCCTGAATTGCCCCCAGTGGACGGACTGAGTGCCTTGCATGGCAGCAGCCTCTGCTGGTGTGTGAATGTCTGTGTGTTGTATGTCGCTTTGGACAAAGGCATCTGTTAAATAGAATCATAAAAGATTAATTGTAAAGAGAAACCTGGAGTTTTTCTGGTTTTCTTCTATTTAAGTAGTAGTAGTAGAGTTTTTTTTATAGGTTTACAGACTTTCTTTCCAGGCAGTACGAAATACTTCTAGTTGAGTTAGACGCCATTTCCTCTCTAGTTTTTGTGCTGATTTATTTAATGTTTCTAGTTGTTTGTTATACCATGGGGCTATCCTCCTCTGAGTTGTTTTTATCTTCAGGGGAGCAATCAAATCAGGTGTGGAGCGGAGTGAGGCTGCCGCTCTGTCTTCAACTAAATCAACCTGAGAGGGGCTGATCCTAGGACAGCTGTTTTCCATTGGGTCCACAGATAGGAAAGAAGTTAATATTGATGGGATCATTTCCTTGAATTTAGTCACAGTATCCTCTGACAGACATCTCCTATATTTATTTTTTCCCCTTGTGCTTTAAAGTCAGGTAAACTCAAATGATATCAGGAAGTGATCCGAAAGTACAGGGGTGTGATGGAAATGATGAGCACGTTTATTCACCTTCTGCAAAAAGCCTATTGTATCAAGTAATGAACTGAATGTAGAGTTGAGACTATCACTGTCAACATCTACATAAATATTAAAGTCACCTACTATAATGATTTGATCTGAACTTAGAACTAAACTGGAGAGAAAAAATGAAAAATTCGGATAAAAATTCAGGATATGGAGCTGGTTTTTCAGTGCTTTTAGTTGAATTTGGTTCGGAAACTGTATATTACCATTTTTCTCTTACTGCAGTTGTAAAAACTGTAACATCTGTTCAAATATACAGAAAGAAAATTTGTTATAGATTGTCACAACGACTGTATAAGGAACGGCACAAGGTCTTTGCATGAATACAAGTCAATACTTTGAAAATTTGGTTCACACTGAAGGTACTGATTCGCCGTCTTTAACTTACAAAAAGTAAAGAAAAAAAAGTTCCCAAATGGACTCTTAGTACAAAAGGAAAAACTGAAGGTGAGTGCAGGATGTTAAACTTTTATTTTCCGCACATCTGTAACCCCACACACACATACACACACACACCTTGGTCTTTTAGAAGAAACACAACAGTCACATCACCGTAGCATTAATGTAAATTTAAAAAAACAACAGGTTTAACATATGATAATTATACATCACCTTAATCACCTATGATAATTCAACTCAAAGTTTAAAGTCAGACATTAAAGGTGCATTAAGGAGTTTTTCAACTTTAAAAATACTAATTTTCCACCATAAATATGTTACACATTTTTAATGATGTGTACAATGTGCCCTGACATATTCATTGCAAGTACCTCAAACAGCGCTAAATTGTCACTTGAAAGTTGCAGTGCCGGTACGGCACCAGAATTTTTTGGGGGAGAATTTGAAAGGAATGACGTAATGCGCGCTCAGGTTGGCCTGATTTAGTTAGGTTTCGTTTTGTCCGCCATTACTCCACCAGATGCTTAGTGAGCAACAACTGAGCAGGATCTTCCAGAAAGTAAGGAAAGACTGGCTTCTAGCACTGCCACAACTCCAGCACAGACTCCACCCGGTAAAAGAAACTTAAAGGTGCTGTAGGCAGGATTTTGCTAGTCAATGCTAATTTTTCTGTGTTTTCTTTGGATTGAATGTTAGAGTATCCATTGATAATCCTTTAGGAGTGTAGCATAATTGCACTACTGCGAGGGTGCAGCGTTTCCATCTGTCTCTGTTCTGAGCTGAAAAGGAATCTCACAGCTCCAGGTATCTTTGACCAATCAGAAGAGCCCCTGAGGCTCTAACCGTGATTGGTCGAGGGGCGTTCGTCGCACGTTCTTGTGGGAGGGGCTTAACTGGCGTGATGTCAGAGAAAACAGGCCAGGATTGGCTGTGCTGGGTTTCAAATCACCATCTTAGATGGGTCAAATCACCATCTTGCTTAGGTAACCCTAAGCAAGATGGCGGAGATGTGGAATCTTGCCTACAGCACCTTTAAATCTTACTCGAGAGCTAGCAAACGAGCAAGGAAGGAGTTTCCCTCTTCTGTGCACGCAAGCCACTGGCATGAGTTTTTCACTAAGCTGCGTTACGCCCAAGACCTGCAGGGGGCGCTGTTTCGCATAAAACGTGCAAACTCCTTAATGCACCTTTAAACCTGTCAAAAAAAAAACAGCATCTGTACCTTCAGTATTGATCACTGTAACTGAATTCTCTGGAACACACTTATCAACTCTTGCTTGTCTCTGAATCTTAAAGCGATAATAATGAAGCTGAGGCTGCATTTTAATTCCATTTATTTGCTTGTATTTCCACCAGCATTTTTTACTGGGAGCGGTGAGCGTGCTGTTAACTGGTGACGGACTCTCAAAGCAGTTCCTCTGAAGAGGAAGGCCCTTGAACGGAGCTGTCAGCAGTGAATACTGACCGTAGCTCCAGCTTTACTAACAGAGAAGCATTTATAGGTTCAACTGCTTTAAAGGTTAAAAGGCGGGTTTTCTCTCTGTTTTTTTTTTTTTTGTTCAAGGCTCAGTTGAAAGTTGAAATGGAGGGAGAAGAAAATGAATTAATTCTAAGTGCAGCAGTTTGCTTCTGACAAGCTAAGAAAACATTCCAGTTGTGATTACTTTAGCAGGCCGGTTGGGATTCACCAGGCTTCTTAACCACAGGCAGAAGAAATTCCATGAAGGTAACGCAAATATTATGTCTTCTTAATTTGTCTGGGTCCCCCCTCCACATGCTAACGTTTGTTCTTTAATTTCAGTGTAATTTTGAGGTGTGGTTTGAGGAAGGATAAAAAGACATTAAAAAATTGCAAATCTTCTGTGTGGTGTTGCCTCACAATACCAACAGCCGTTCAGAGCCAATCAGCAAGCGTGGCTGCATGATTACTCAAATCCAAAGAAGTGTGGAATTGGACAAATTGGAGTGTCTTTTCACGCAGCTCAGTGAATCTCATAGTGTCGGTCTAAAATTGAACTACTTGAAGGCTAATTGTGTAACAACTGAGAGCGCCTGCACCCAGGAGTTATGCAGAGAATTGAATGTTACGATGGACAAAGACGTGTAATGACAATCAATTCCAGAGCAAAGAAAAGTAACATGAAGCTCCTTTCACATTCAAATCAAAGCGAGCTCTTGAGAAGGCCACGGCTGAGGACATCCATACGAGCCCTTTCAGCAATGCTCTAGCATGAAATTGCATTAAATGGAAGTCCTTCATCAGGATCTATTGTTTGTAGAATACAATTTAACCTTTTTAAATTAATGCCCCGTTGTTTCCTAGATGGGGCAGTGAACTCTCTCGTCTCAAAGGAAGAGAACTGGGTTTGGCCTTTATCTCAGGGCAATTTGCATATCCTCCATGTGCATGCATTTTTTTTTTTTTTTTTAAATTGAAGGTACACTGGCTTGCAAACCATAAACATGCATGTCTGTCAGATACAGCTGCTCTAAGAATGCACATGATAATCTGTCTTACTGTTTCTGCCTACAGACTGATGACCTGTGTAGAATTTATCCTACATTTTACCACCTGCAGCCACTTCCATGATAAGTGTGTGTGTGTGTGTGTGTGTGTGTGTGTGTGTGTGTGTGTGTGTGTGTAATTTATATAATTAAATACCAGTAACATCTTATCCTTTCATGAGGTTCTCTCATAAACTGCCACAAAGAAAGCTTCAGGTAAAAAAATACCACCAGGGAAGTAATGGCTATGTTCGTGAAAGTAAAGTAGAAAAAAGAAATGCATCTTTCAAATCAAACATGCACCAGGAATCGATGTGCAAAAACAAATTCGCCCATGCACCACATCAGACTGTTTCACATGAATAGTCAGAGACTTAGAGCTGTATTGAATGTTTAAGTGTTTTTCTGATTCATGTACACTGAGCTGAGAGTCTGGTATTATCTGATAGCTCTATTAACATTCTTGATGGGTATGTTTGTTATAATGCATATTTTTTTCCACTTTCTTCCTTTTTTTTATAAAGTCTTCTGTAGAAAATGCTGAGGAAAGCAGTCTTTCAAACAGCGAATGAAAGTGCTGCATTGCCAGGCCAAAACAAACCTGGACAGCCTCATGCTAAGTGAATATCAATTATGATGTGAACTTGATGAAGATGGTCACAATACACACACACACACACACACACACACACACACACACACACACACACACACACACACACACACACACACACACACACACCGATTTGAACTGAAGTAACTTAAGGAAAAAACACATGTAGGTGAGGTTTACTGATGTTCACCTTTTCTTGTGTGTTTCTACTGAGTTGCATCGTAAGGACAAGATGGACACTTGTTGTTAATCTTGCTCTTAAAGTGGTAACACATGCTGAAAAGAGGAGCTTGTACAACACTGAAGGTGCATACCAGAAATCGCAACACACTCGCTCTGAGTTTTTATTGCACAAAGAGACAAATTGAGATTTTATCTACCAAAATGAGCACAGTACGTCCTTAAAGGTTCTAATTTAGATTTTTTTTCGCTCTCTCTCTTTTCAGGAGCAAATTGGTTTTATAACATGCCAGTGTCAATCTGAATTTGGTGTACTGCAGGCAGTTCAGTTTCCTCATGGGCATTTTCCTCAAAAACGCCAGCTGTCATTTTCATTTTTAACCAGCGCCCTTATACAGTGAGACCCCCAAAAGGTGTGCAGCCACATCCATTCATTGATTGGCATTTCTATAGAGTGATATTATATTTGCTTTCCCTGCTCGGCCAATATATTATGACAGCGTGTCTCCCCGGAGGACCACTCCGGCCACAAGGTTTCTATGGTTACCACCGTCGAGCCAATACTTTTTATGAGTTCTGTGGACATCACCTCCTAATTACTTCCAGAGAACAAATCCTCATTTCAAATATATCCAGCTTTATTTCTAATCATTATGGGGTATGGAAAAAGGTTTGAATTGTCAAAGGTAGACTGCAGGGATCACACGGCATTGCAGGCCACGTGCTGGAGTGACACTCTTAAGAAAGAAAGTTTTCCGAATAATAAAGGCTGAGCTTTAAAATGTCCTTCATATAGTCAATATTACAGGAGGGCTCACAGGAAAGATGCAGCAGACATGATGTGTGTCCTGTGCAGCAACCTTATGAAGGAGAGGCCACAGTCTGCTCCACTTTATAGAGCCTCTCCCTTTCTATAAAACTCAGCCGCTCAGGGGAAAAATACTTTCTTATCCGAGTCACAATCCAGTATGACCCAAAAAAAAGCAGATGGATGATCGTGACTGATGCCACCTGCCCCTGCTCCATATTCACTAAGATTTTTCCACTCATGTAATTTCATATAAATCGCAGGTACCAAGTTGTCACCTCAACTTAACTGTATTCCCAAGTACATCTACGACTTTCTTATTGGTCTTTTGAGCTTTATAGGAAGCTGTGGTCTTCATCCATCGTATATTTTTCTGCTGTTGACATCTTCCATAACGTGTGTGTTAAGTCAGTGCGTGTTTGCTTATTGACATTAGAGGTTGTCTGCCGTTGTAATGGCGCCACCACCCTGCAGCTCCACAGGCACGTGCAGCAGTGAATCGGGCTTTTGACGAGTGTGAGAGTGATCGGACGCTTTTCAGTTTGACACGCTGTCATGCTTATTGGAAGTGGCGTAACAGAAGGAGGCCCGAACTCAAACCGAAAGTGCTGGAGTTCCTGTGGTCACCACCCTGCTGTTTGCTGACAAAAGAAAAAAAAACTTTTGATGCGCCGAGTGTTCACAGATGAGTTTCATCCAGCTACAAGCAGCACATCCTCAACTTTTGGTTAACTGTTGAAGGGGGAAAACGGTATTTCCCCCGTCCGACAACAAGAAGAGCAGTCTCATACCAGCCTGTCTCCATGCTGCTGAGGTTTATGAAGCTAGTTAGGATTACCTCTGTGTCAGGTAGCTGAGGCTGACGTGAGAAGTGATAAAAACGACAAGAGAAGACACTTTCCTTGCCAATGGCGGAGTGAATGCTTCATTCACAATGTGACTCTTTTTTGTTCTTTTGTACTCAAGGGGAATTCAGATATTGCCCTCAACCAAGGGAGCAAAAAAGATCTTCATGAGGAATACTATGAGATTTTTAGTTAAAGACTTGTTATAGGGTTAGATCAAGGCCAGACAGAAAGTAGGTCAGTGTATATCCAATGAGATGTGTGTCTGTATGTGCATGTGTGTGTGCGTGTGGCCATAACTCGTGTGATCTATCTGTGGACTATCTGATTCTTTCAGACGTGCCCAAACATTAGACACATGTGCCAAAGCTAAACACCAATGAACACAGCCCGTTCTCCTCGACACACAAAAGCAGGAACCTTCAAAAACCAAAACAAAGGTGAGTTTCTCAGGTCTGCAGTAGCATTCACAGACTGTTTTTATCATGGCTTTCTTTGACATGTGCAAATCCAATTTGAACCTCAGAGTGAGAACAGCCTCTGGCTCCATCTGTGAATTCTCCCAATCTACTGCTGATAACCACCAGTTTGGAGCACGTCCCACCCTGGACATCAAATGTTCTCCATGCTGTCCTCTGGCAGAAAACGGAGACTTTTCAAATCTCAACCAGCAGAGTGTAGATGCTTGTGCTCCCGCCTCCCCCACCGCTGCTTCTCTGCAGTATGCTTGAGGTGCAATAACCCTCAAAATCCCCCAGCGCTGCTTTTAACTATCTACCTATTCTCTGTGAATTCTGTCTTAATTTTGCAGCTCGAGTCTCTTCAAGACTGAGAATAAAATCCATTTCATCCCATTTTATTCTCGAGAAAATTGAAGTCTGTGTTTTGTTCCCCAAAAATGCATGAAAACATCCCATTTTTATTTGTGTGTGTGTGTGTGTGTGTGTGTGTGTGTGTGTGTGTGTGTGTGAAATATATGCAGATTTTCTTTGCTGATGATCCAAACACTGCATTTAACACATGTACTCGAAATTAATCTCAAAACCCAGGAACAAAGCATGTCACTTTAATATTTCCGTCACAAGAGATAAAACTTCTTGGACCTCGAGCTCAGCTGCAGCAGGAACAAACTGCATTGACACTGATTTCCTATATGCTGTGTGGCACATAACAGCAGAGGTCACAATTCCCCACAATTCTGTGTTAGTGAGAGAATCCAGTGGTTAACCTCCTCTGAGTATTGAAGCCTCCTGCCAACACTGAGTTACAAAGTTCTGCAGAAATCTGCTGACTGCGCTGAACGGGGTAATGACTATTTTGCAGGTCTTCCTGCAGGAGTGTGATGGTGTGCCGGCCCGTCCCCCTGGAAGAAACCTGACTGGATCTTGACTGTGTGCAGAAATTGCTTCCTGAACCCAACACTCTGCTCCGCTGTAATCCTGGTGTCATGACACATACGCGGAGCTGCCAGTCTCACCGTCGGTCCGCGTTTTCAATTAAAACCGCTGCAGCAGTTGTTCCTGTTGCCGCTGAAGCGCATGTGTTTGGTCGGCAATTCACCCAGAAATTCACCCAGAAATGTGGGAAAATCAACAATCAGCATCTTTTAATTAACAGACTCCAAATTGGTTCGAACCCCTGACATTTGCAGGTGTTTATCTGTTCATTTGTTTTTGGTAAGTTATCAACATAAAGTTTGGTTGAGAGCGCGGATCAAGTCTGAGACGGAGGCTGAGAACGGAGTGATATTGTGCGTCCTTCGCCTGGCAGGTGTTGAAGTATGTCGCAGCTGTGTCTGCAGCTGTGCCTCTCGGTGTTTGTAATGCAGAAAGACAACACTCTCACACAACCTCCAATGTTTTTTATCACACAGCAAGTCAATCACCAACCATGATAGCCACTTAAACTTTCTAAATACTTTTACAGCTTGCCAAACACAGACAAATAAGAAAAAGGGGGAGTTGTTAATGTATAGCTGCAACTGCATGGCAACTATTTTCACCATATGGTGTTTAAATGAAGAAGGAACAGGAGTATTTGCCATAGATTATCTAATTTGGTGTGAGAGCGTTGATGTGTTGCGTTGTCGGTATTCAAGGCTGACACTCAGACCAGTTGCTTCACTTTGGTTTAAATAAACATCCATTCATTCATTCTATTGCTTACAATCAGCTTGACGTCTCTCTCAGATGTCATTGATCAAAAGAAACAATCCACACTCACTCACACAAAATTCACCGATTCCTCTAACATATGTGTAAGAGCAGAAGAAGCTGGATAAAACCAAGCTTCTCAAAAAGCCCAAATTCAAACCGGAAATTCTTGCTGGGAGGCGAGACTGCAAATCTCTACGCCACCATGTTTCAAATTATGACCTTTTTCAATACAGGAAGAAGTTAAATTTCAAAAAAGGCTGGACCAATTAAATATAAATAAGAACAACAGTCAAACTGGGAACTCTGACAACATTTGGAATATTTCAAGACAATGATTGATTTTAAATTGAAGGCAGCAACACAGCTCATCTGAAAAAACGTGACAGGGTCCTGTTATTCATTGTTTTATTTCCTCTGTTCGATTGTTTGTCGACACCAGGCTGTTAAAGTCTGCTACTTGAAGCAGTATTTCTGGATTCTGTTGTGATTTTGCATTACAGGCCTGTTGCTATTGCTATTTTTACTTTAATTTCTGAATTGCGCGGCCAGCTGGGTTCACAGACAATCATTTCTAGACATTTTTTTCCTGGCCCATGTATTGTTTTGAATGCAGAGTCAGTGTTTTTTTCTGTGTGCTGCCAAATGAAGGGTCGAAGTTGACTTGAATCTTAAAGTGATCTTTGGCAGCGTTCACAACCTGCAAAAATTCTCCAGATGCTCTGAATCAATATATATCATGTCTATCAGATGGATCTACGATGAAATGAAAGTCTTCACAAATTTAGGATTGTTGGACCTCTGCTTCTCCGAAATGCTTTTTTTTGAAGCCCAGTGTTTTTACTGCCGAGACGCCTTCAATGGTTGCATAAGACTCCACCAGTAATTCTTTTTTTGAGCCTTTTCATGATTTTTAAAGTCCTTGCTATAACTTTATGTTAATTCACTGTACACAACATTCAAAATGAGAACGTTTTCACCTGTAAAATAGTTTTCTTTTGATGTTCAATATGTGGTTCAAACATAGTCCCGTCTGTTTTGGAAGTGCAGTTGCATATTTACCATTGTAAATACAGAATGTATCTCCAGCTCCAGCCTTGCGAATGATGGAGAAAGTGTTCCCTGCCTTTCACCCTACCGGATGCTGAATGCATGAATGTGATTGGCTCTGGCCTCGGTGACCCCCACATGCTTAAAGGAGCTATAGGAAAGTCTGAGTCGTTGCATATTTACCTCCCTTTGAGAGTCTAACTTTCCGCCAGCATACGCAGCGCTCTTAAATACCTGTCAGTCCTAAGTTAACCGTGTGTCATGCATTTCAAATGAGAATCATTGTCACTTCAGATGAAGTGCTTTGCAGTAATGAGCTACAATCAAGATGATGCAATCAGTCAGCTTTTTGAAGGATAATTTTCTTTAACATTTTTTTTTTTTTCCTTTCCAAATGATTGACTAGTTTTTCTGCTCTGTGAAAGAGCGGATGAAAGAAATGTTTATGTGTGGAGCATTTTGTGAGCTATAACTACATCTTTTGGAAACCAACAACCTTATTTCATATTTAAATCATGAAATGTGTTTCTCTGTCATTTCGATAACATTTTGACTTCTTCTTTTCAAGTCGGGCTGTCAACATAGTAAAAAATAAAATCTCCTGAAAACAAAAAAAAAAAAAAAAATGAATGTGTAATGCAGAGTTATCATCCCTGCATGCCATGGAAATAATTAAAATAGCTGTCATTATGTGCATGCGGCCGGACAGGCTTGTGTCTTTGAATGAGGACGGCGATATGAAAAGTAATGAGAAATATTTGTAATTATTATTACGACGTGAGGGCTAGCCCCTCAGGGAATAATAAATAATCTGTGTAGATAGGTTCAACCTGCTTCTTGGATTTTTAAGGAGCCCAGTCCATCTGCATGCGCAAGTGGACACTTATAACTGGCATATAATTATGGACCAAGGATATAGCAACCTTGCCTGGGAGTGTGTATGCTTGGATGATGCGAGACTTGTGAAAGTCAAACAGCTACTTATGAGTTGAAGGTGCATGCCAGCTGACATGAAAAATCTGGTTTGTTGGCCTAAGGGCAGCAAAGAATGTTGATGGGGGGAAGCTGGAGGCTGATGATTACTCCCTGAAGCATGCAGAGCTCTGCATGACGGGCTACCTCTGCATGACTCGGACATCGCCGGTGACCTCTAGACAATGGTCGTACATTAGGATGGCCTCCGCGAAGCCGAGAGACAGAAACGTACAGAGGAAGGAGGAGGAGGAGGAGGGAGAAGTACCGTAACAAGGGGATCAGTCAGAAAAGTGGACATCTGTATGCTCGGTTCTCCTCTGTGTAGCCAATCAATTACTGTACTTCTTTCCAGCGACGCCCAAGGGAGTAAATATCGAGTATAGCAGCCAGTGATGGTACCTCCAGGAAAATAACAATTCTTGCGCTGCTTAGTATATGTTTAAAGTGGCATCCTTCTTTTTGTGGCCTGGAAATTAACACATGACCCAAGTAGGATTTATCTACATCTCCACACACAAAAACACACAGATGTGTGTTGAAGCTACACAGTGAATTCAGTTTCAGTATTGACAGTATTGATGTCTATTTTTTTTCAAAGCTTGTGTTTTTCTGTTTTGTTATTCCAGCTTAATTATCTGCAAAATCTACGCCAAATAGCCAATATCATTAAAATCAGGATTAGAACTGGAGTTGTTGAATTTGTTGTTGTTTTGTATGATTCTGTGAGAAGAAATACCTCGGATGATAATTCAAAATTACAGTCTACATTTAACCACATTTTGTAATTTCCACATCTCTTCCTATTCTTTTATTCTCCAGACTATTGATTATTCTCATATCACAGTGAGGTAGGTGATTCTGTTGTGATGTTTAATCTCCATCATCTGGCAAAGCAAGTTTTCTAGACAGGTCACCTCATCAACGCATCGCGTCCGGAAATATCATAAAGTATGAAAAACTGTGCTGCGAGAAGCATTACGCAAACAAAATCGCTGCAAGTTATCAAACATGCAGACAAATGTGTATTTATGATACTTTCTTTGTAAATGGCTCATTTTGTGATAGACGACTGGTGGTGCTCATTAGCATGTAGCCAGTGTATCACAGGTCTGCAGGATTCCTGAGAAATTCATCTGTTTTAGAGACATTCTTTAACTAAAGATGGTGAAATTCATGTAATGCTGGTTGTAAGGCCTTTAAATTGGCTTTTTTTTTAAATGAGTAAATGGGACATAATGCCATCTATCTGTCGATCTACTAACTTGTATTTATATAGGATGGACAGACAGACAGTTAGGCTCCAAATGCTCCATAAGTGGTTAAAGCAAATTACAAAATTTTCATAACTTATTAATTTTAAGAACTTTTGCTGTCATTATGTCCACTGGGGCATCTTATCTGTTCCCTCAGGAGAAGCAATTCCAAAGCAGAGTTGCAGGGATTCCGGTGGAAAAACACAGCAGGCCTCTGGAGAGTGTTTTGTGGATGGACTGCATGTGACAAAGTGAATCAATTTCCATACAAAGTTTCTGACACGGTAATGGATGGAAGTGAGGAATAAGCTTTGGGAGACATCGATGGCCACTTACAGGCCCATCTTTGCTCGCGCTCTCCCTCCATTGCTGCACCTACGTGATTACTAACAGCTCCTGAGTTATTGACGAGGTAACAGCGAGCAAACGCAGAACTGATGGCACTCTAATTGGTTTCAGTTGTGATGTTTTAACTTGCTGGATGTACCGCTATGTAAGTAAGGCTTCGATTAAAACAATATCTCAGAAAACGGCGAAAAGAAAAGAGCCGTAATAAATATCACCGATATCAAGCTAATCATGGTCTAATTATATCACAAAGTAATTACATAGTAATTATAACTCCTATTATGTCTGAATGAGAACATTTGAAAAAGAGAATACATATGGGTTGATTAAAATTATACATTAGGTGATTCAGCGAGGAAATGTTATAAAGTAAATCGTTTTGTCCCTGTAGTTTGAAATATAGTGTAATCAGTTTAGTTCCATTTGATTAAATCCACTGATAAATTGGTAACGTGTTCCTTCTCCCATGTTCCCACTCTGTCTTTGTGCTACTGCTGCACTGAAATTAACTGCTTTAACAGCAGCGTTCGAGCTGCTACTGCAGCAGGGTGAGATTTTTCAGACGCCTGCGTGTTATACATTATTATTCTCCGCATACAAGCATAAACACCTTCCTCTAAAATGGGCTTTTCAGGGAGTTTTTTTTTTTTATTATTATTATTATTATTTTTTATGGTTCTAGACAATCTCATGCAGGCTGTATTCCGTTTGCTGGCTATCAGGTAAGTCTTGGCAACAACTACAAGGAAAGGGGGGCTTAAAGGAGGGGAAATTACCATCAGAGCTCCATACACAGCAAAAAGAGACCTTTTTCCAGAAATATACCAAACAGCAACTTGAGTGTTTTTGTTCCTTTTTGTTCAGGTCTGCTGCATGGATGCGGAGTGCTGCAGCCTTAGGCCAGATCTTTTATCAAAAAGAGTGACGAGTGTCATTTGGGAACTTAAGCAGCCGAGGAGGGCAATACTAACAATACACTTCCTGCCTAAAGGCACACTGCTGCGTATTAGTGCTTTAACACGTTTAGCGAACGCATATAGTACAATTCTTTATTTCCTTCAAAGCAAAACATTTATTTTATAGCAAGTGGTGTTAAATATTGTTTTTTTTTTTTTCTGTAATCGTTTGGGAGTAGCATTATCCCATAGTTGCCAGCTATGATAATTTAGTCGATACATCTTCTCTAAGGTGGTACATATTTTTGTCTATGAAATTTAAAAAAGAAGTAAAATACAGTTAGAGACACAAAATCATTTCAGTTTTAATAATTTGAAACAGAGAAAAGCAACAGCTGTTTTCAGTCCTTTCAAAAGGTACTTATCTATTGCCAAGATTGCGTTTAATCAGCTTAAAAACTTCAACTTTATTGGAGAGAGAGCAATTGGTAATTTTACAAACTGTGTTGTGTGCTGGGGGAGAGATTCTCACATGAGACGGGGCGGGGTTTGATGAGGTGTGGTGCTCTGACGGCGGGGGTGATACCGACGGAAGTGATCTTGGTGCATGACAGCCGTCAGCGCTGCCGGGTGAATAAATACTGCCAACCTTACAAACTCGTCCGCCTCCTCTCCTCCTGACGGCCTCCACAAAGTATCAGAACCAGTGAATACGACTCAGATAGCGAACATGTTTATAATAATCCTTTCCCTTTTGATGTGCGCGGCATTTTGTGGCCTCCGAGTGGAAGAAGCTTCCTGTCATAAGACAAACTTGACCTTTCCAACCTTCTTACCGGAGCAGCGAGGTCGTTCAAATCAAATAATTCAGTGCGAACTCGAAGCTCAGGTAGACGTCGGTGTTCAACAGCCTGGCGACAAAAAGCTACGGTTAACTCATAAAACTCTCAACACTGTGAGCCTCACAACTTTGAGGTGCTTAAGTGTGACTGCCTTCAGTTCTGGGTGAGCAGTGCAGGTTAAATTATAGATAATGCCAAAAATGATTAGAACACGTATTAAATGAGGCTTCTTCTTTTCTCTCTTTGCTAGTGTCACCCTTAAGTGCCTTCCCCAACCTTGGTTGTCTGCACATAAATACACGAAGAGCCATTATTTAATTTTAAACTGTGTGCGTAATTTAAAGCGCTGAGGTGAATTATCCCTCTCCTGCAAATTAAAATATAGTTGTGCGCTGTCCATGGTTTCATCTGGTGAAAGGACGAGAAAAATGACTGCATTAAAAATAATTTAAAGTCCTTCCTTGAATTAGAGGTTCTCGAAAAGTAAAGACCCATTTGAATAGTCCGTGGCCTGAAAAATACATTGTAGAAGCAAATCATAATAATTAATGTGTGATGAATTGGTCTATTTTGGCAGACGGTGCATAAGATACAAAGATAACGAAGGTTTTCTATTCTACTTGTCCTGTTACGTGTCCTATTTATTTCATTTTGAAAGAAGCAAGGTCTACATAAATAAGTCCACTTGAAAAGTTTAGAGATATTTGTTTTTAATTAAGTTCCAGAGTGGCGGCGCCATTGAGGCTATTCTATTAGGGAAACTAGGTCCATCCTTAGACACGTATTTGCATTTACATTACCTGATTTTCCAAGATTCTGCTGCAGTTTTAAATCAAACTGAAAAAGAAAATAGAGATTTACACCCACAGACCAGACAAAGCAGATTGGCGGTATTAATGTGAGCGTACGCCAATGAAATATTACCTGCAGTACTGATCGAAGTCTGGTCCGGGTTCAAAACTGGCATCTGCGCAGCTGGTTTGTAAGCTCTTTGCTGTACAAATCAGAGTTTCTGCAGATGCTTTCAATCAAAGTTGCAGGGAATCTTTCAACAGATGCTCTCATAAAGCGTCGCAGGAAAACTGTGGTTTGCTGCCAAAAGCGGTGCCAGAGTAATGCAGCAAAAAACCCTCACAGCCGAGAGCGGCGCACAGCCCTCGCCACTGAGGCACAAAACACAAAGAACTGTTAAAACGACACAACTATTTTATGTTTAACACCATGGCAAGAGGTCAGGATGCTGTGAAGCTAGTTTTGGGAGCAAACTTTCAGTATTTCGGGTCCACGGTGCAGGATTCAGGCCCGGCTGCAGCAGCTGTGACCGTCTGTGTTTTCCATGTGATGAACTGCTGACCCGTCCAGGTCAGCTGGGGTCGGCTCCAGTGTCCCGTGACACTAAATTCCATGAAACGGTGCAGCAGATCAGTTGTTGAAATGGATTTGGAGTTTGTTTGGAGGTAGGGACTAACAACTCCAGCAAGTGAAATCTGCCAGGTTGTTAATTCACCATGATGGGCCAGATTTACTGAAAGTGGGCTGAACTGCATGCTTATGCAAATAGACTTCACTTTCACCACTTTTAATGTGTTCAAACCGGCTCAAGTCCAGGTTTTTGTGGCATTTCTGTGAGGAGATTGCATGTTCTCCCTTTTTTTTGACACAGTACAAAATTACGGTATGCATTTGAGGTTGATTGGTGACTGTTTCCTGGGTGCGTGTGTGTGTGTGTGTGTGTGTGTGTGTGTGTGTGTCGCTTTGTGTTTGCTTGATAATGGACTGGTGGCCTGTTGGGCATGCCCACAGTCAGCAGGGTTTGACTCCGGCTCGGCTCTGGCATCCCACCTCTCTAAAGTTGCATGAAACGGCACTGGAAATAGATGAAAGCAGGACGGTTTTCAGAGGTTTAGTGATCTCGATTGGAAAAATATGTCACGCATGATTCACATTCTTAATTCAACTCAACTCAACTTTATTTATATAACACTTTAAAAACAACTACTGCTGGCACTGAGTGCTGTACAAAGTCATTCTACACATTTTCTTGATAACTGTATGAGTGCGTAAGTATGAAGACAGTATGTTCTCACCCAGGCAGGGATGTTTGTACAAAAAGTTCAGAATGGGCCAATACTGACATATATTTCATGAGGGCGTGGGTGAGATAAGAAAATACTTAACTGGCTGTAATCTGCAACCTCATTCAATTTTTTTTTTATTTTTACATTATTTCTTAATTTATTTATGATAAAACCTACAAAACAGTAATCCCTGGTTAACAATATGCATGATCAAAACAATGTTCTTCGTCAAATGTTTTTTAAATAGTTATTATTTAGTGGTTTCGATTGTTCCTTTATCTGAATTCTCCACCAGAAGTAAAGTTTAAATAATGTGTTTTGGACTTTCGTTATTTGAAGATTAGTTTTGGGGAAGAAGTAGCACATCAGTGCTACATCATGGATTTTTAAAATACATTTTCTTGGGGTCAAGTGGACAGAAGTGATGGATTTTCTTCAGGCCCGGGATCAATAAATGAAATGCAATAAAGTGATTCCATGTGTAATTTATTAGCTATAAAAAGTGGATTTAATGTTAAGTTGCTCTCCAAGTGAAGGACCCGAATAATTTCTCCATCACCGAGCTTCGTATAGTAAATCTTTGAACTATTCTGCAGCGCTCGGAAGACAGCAGCAACTATTGTTTTTTTTTTTTTTCTTCCTCTCTCTCTCCTGCTCTTTTCCTTCGCCGGCAGAGCAGAGCGGGGACATATCAGACATAGGGTCAAATAAGGTATGCTCTAAGTGTAGTTGTTTGTCTCCCCATGGTGCTTACCCTTGAATTCTGCAGTATCAGACTCATCTTCATCAACGGAGCCAACACTGTTAATCCATCTCTGCCACTGTTATTTATTGTTCTGCCTTGTTTCTCTTGCGTCACTCCACCTCGAGAGGCCTGATTCAACATTCAACTTTAACTTTCCTTGTTAAAGACAGACCCATTTAAAGGACTTGTCACTTCAATAACAACAAGGATCCTGTTTCTTCACTTTGATTTCTTTTTTGTTTGTTTGTTTTGAAGATTGTACTTGTACTCCTGCTGCTTGGACTTCAGGGCGGCTGCCCCGCAGCACCTATTTTTAAAAACAATTTTGAAGAAACTTCTGAAATGGAAGAATTACATTAACGATCGCCTGAAGTGAAATGCCTGCTTTATGCTGTAATGTTACCTGTGCGCCTGTTAATATATGCTCGTAACCATGCAATGCAGAAGGCGTGAGGGTTAATTCTCGCCACGGTCCAGTTTTCAAAAGGACCTAAGCAGTTCCCCACAGTGAATAGTTGCTTAGGAACCATTTCCTTCTACCCATGGAGCCCCTTCACAGGAGCTCTCCGCACAGCCGCTACTTATCCTGCTTTTCTAAACCCTGCAGTGTTTAATGTTCCCTCTGTCCCATTTTAGCGTTTGTTTCCAGGAGATTATTAGCATCATTTAGCCAATAGTTGTTTACTTTCATCACTGGAGATCCAGATGGGTCCTCTGTAGGGGATTAAGATTACAGGTATTGATAGCTCAATGGCATAATCCAATTACAGCATCGCATGTGTACACCCTCTGCCTGTGTTATCTCATACTGGGGCCCTTTGTTCGAAATGAACGATAACAGATTGCTTACATTCATTACACTGCATTATCATGTCAGACCTAAGATAAATCACATTATCACAGTGATTGCTGCGCCGCCTGAATACGAGATGTAAGATCACAGTGCGGGAGACGCTGCGCGCTCCCGCTGTCACAGCCCAACAGGTGTAATGGTGATATCACAGCAGAAGATGTTTTCAAAGATCATTTAATTCTCATTCACTCCAGCCGCCCCGCGCTCACTTTCACACTTTGTGCCAGCTGTGTCGCATTGGCGTGCGCTTCAAAAAGATTACTCTCACCAAATCTCACACTTCTAATGTGTGTGAAAATGTAAATGGATAGAGATTGCCCTTCCAGTGACTGTGTGCACAGTGTAAACTTACAGCAGCATGATTTAATCCAAGCACAACATTTTTTTTTCTTATTTTTTAATGCTTCGTGAGGACAAGTGTAGAAAATATCCAGTTAGTTCAACTGCAACAATAAATCCGCCTGTTTGTTGCAATCATGGTTTTTCTTATATATTTTATCACATGTTTTTATTGTTATTTGTTTTCTCTGTTTTGCATTTAATGTTCCTTTTTGGTTTGGTCTGTTGAGGTCTGCGTTCCTGTCACGAGTCATCTTCTTCCTCTGTTTGTTGCCTCTCCTCTCAAGGGTCTTGTTATTCTATTCTCCATGTGTCTCACCTTGCTCTTCCTTGACTGTTGTCAACTGTATTTTATCAAAACTCCTTACTAGTTGGTCAGGTTCCTGCCTAGTTTCCTGATTTTGTTTCCTTATCGATTGAGTTTTGGACTGTGGGTTTTTTGTTGATGGTTAATATTTGCTACAGCTTCAATGAAACATCACCAGTGTTTAGAAATGTTTCGTTTGTGTTCTCATTTGGGTCGCATATCCTCACATCATGACCAAAGAAAAGAAATGAAAAGAAGAGGATCTGCTAAATCATAGACAAGTTCAGGTTGTAAAAAGTCTAATTAATTGACATGGAATTTTCAAAACTGAGCCACAGTTCCTAAATGTTGGGAAATAAAACACCAAGTTTATGAATTCAGTTCAGATTTTGCAAACTAACATCATGAGCCGGGCCAGATATTTTGTACAGACAACACAAAAAGACAGAGCTGTTCTTGAACCAAACCCACTGTATTCATTTGAAAAAAAAAGAAGTTCATGGTAACATTTATTCTCTCTCCACTAGAGGACAACTAACATTTTGCAAATGTAATATTGGATCAGTCCTTGCGCTCAGCATCAACATAACAGGAATTAATTTTTGAGGGAATAGAAAAAAATAAACTCATTGGTTTAGTTTTTATAACCATATGTAATATCAATATATACTCGCATCGGGATGTCTTTACATTGAAACTGGGTTCAAGTCCCAGTTCAGGAAAGGTATTCAGCATAAAAAAAAGTCTGCAGGTACAATAATTTGCCCCATATAAATGTGACATGCCAAATAAACATTTTTCAGTCCGTGCAAGATTAACTTACAGTTTTCAATGTAGACTTTTTGCTTTGAGGGAGGGAAAAACCAACTTTTTTTTTTTTTGCTTGTCGCATTGGAATGCTAATGATAGCTGCTTCTATAACAAAGTGATGCATTGTGGGTTGTTATCACTCGCTAACAAAGAACATTGCATTAACGTGTAAAGTGTAGGAAATTGAGATGAGAAATGAAGCCGTCACCTGGTTGGAGGAGTCTGTGCTCTGAACGCCGCCCCGTCAAGCCTGCTCGCACTTAGCCTGATAGCTCCTCGCTCGCCCAGCCCTCTCACAAAACGTGTTGCCATATCGGCTCAGTGATCACCGCTGCCACCCAACATCTGGCCCCCGAGGTGGCTGACCGCGCCGTCGCGCCCCTCCGCGTCTTGTCTCCCAGGACGTCGGTGCCGATTAGCTTCCCCGGGGTCACCCAGGCTGCTTCGCAGTTCGGCTCCTGGAGGTGTCAACGCCACCAAGCCGGAGCCAGAGTTCAGCCGAGTCATTGATGCCGCTCTGCGTCCCTCAGCTCTGCCTTTGCTGTGGGCAGCACTGTGTGGGGCCCTGGAGGGGCGCGTTGGCGTTAGACTCTTCTCCCTTCCTCGCACTGCCACCATCACCCTGCGGACATTGTTTGAGATTAGCTCTTCTGTGTATGAAACACTCTTTTTTTCTCTTTCCGTGTGTCCAGTTGATCAGTTTGCTTCTCTTTTTCCTTGATTTGTTTCCTCATCTGTGTGTCTTTGAACTCTGGGATTTTGTTTAATTTGGATCCTCAGTCTTCCCACTGTGACACTGGTAAATATACAGTTTGTTACAGTTTTGTTTATCATTGTGAAATAAGCAATAAAAAGATGTGATGTGGATGTTTCGAGTCAAAATCAGCTAACAAAGGGCTTCAATGGGACCATCAAGATAAAAAATAAAGCACGTCAACTGCAACTGCTGCTCCTGATTTATTTACTGAAAGGATGGAGGTAATATCACCACAGCAAGCAGCAGAGGGCAACAATTTTATAAACGAAAAATCAATAATGCAGCCCAAAAAGCTAATTATTTATTCCTCACAAAATATCTGTAGCCTTACCATATCTAGCAGTAAGTCTGTGGATCCAAGCGTGTTAAAATCTGCAGAATCATGTGTAGATGTGAAAGGATAGCAGCTTTTTTTTTTCAGAACAGTTAGAGAACTGGTCCGCTCCAGTTGCAGACCCGAGCTGAACATGTAAGGTGAACAGACACAAATAAAGTAGTTTATATTTAGTTCTAGAAAAAAAGAAAAAAAAATTCCAGAAGAATCAAAAATGAAGTGATATGTGGAGAGGGAAGAGGAGGGGAAAGGAGCGGGTTTGGAGCCACAGTATATCACCTCATCTGTCAAACATCTGGTGCCTCTGCTTCGCTCTGGGAGTGAGTAACTGCAGATGGGATTCTCACATAGGCATTTATTGATGATTTCGCTGCAGACGAGAGAAACCGGATGAATGCAGAGGAACAGAAGCACTCTTTCCTCCTGCAGTCAGCCCAGTGAAATCCACGGAGCAACGTTTATTCACCACTCACTCACTCGCATTCATTCGCCGGCCCAACAACTCCGAACGCACGGTCAAAGCTTCACAGGTGAGGAGGTGGAGTATCCCCACATGACGGAGGCTGCCATCTAATCTCAGTCCAGCTGGGTTTAAATCTGGCTCGCTGGAAAGCAGACTAAATGCAGAGAGATCCCAAAACAGGTAGGAGGTGAAGGTGGCTGCACTGATGTCCAGGAAGAGCGTCGCCAGGGAAGACACAAGCTGCTGTCTGTGAGTCGACCTCCTCAGGCGTGGCTGAATGCAGAAGATTTACTTTTAAATATTAAAGATGACCTTTTTTTTTTACTTAAAAAAATCTCGTGTGTGTGACGTTAGATCTGTCCCTAACACAGCTCCAACTCTAATTGAAACCTGCACCTGAGAAGAATTATGCAACATCTTTATTTAATTTGTTGCTGAACTGAATATGATGGAACACATGGAGTGAAAAAAACAACCTTCGGCTGTCCATAGCGATCAGTCAAACTGATATCTTGCAACTGAGAGGAATTGAAACAAGCTGTAAACACAACACTGACGTTTTAGCAGAGAAACTACGGTTCCAGAAATAAATAAAAAGCAAATCTTCAATCATATTTTTAGTCTGCAGCAATTCCTGTGAAAAAAAAGATCTGGCTCACAGCTGAGTGTATTTCTATGTGAAGCAGCTAGCTGCTAATTTTATCAATGTGTCATTCATCCGTATAAAATGGACAGAGTACAGTTGTGTGTGTTTTTACACTTTAAGGGGATAAAAACAGCTGTGATCAAATATGACGATGAGAAAACACCAAAACAGAAATGTGTCGGTTTGAAAAAAAAATTAAAAAATTAAATAAACACACCACGCTGAAAGGCTTTGTTTCCTTAGAATCCCATTCTAATAAAGTGGTGTGTGTGTGAGATTTGGCAGGATGACCTTGTAATAATGCAAATGTGCTGCAGCCTCCCAGTGTTTGGAGACATAAATGTATTTAACTGACATATTTAATCTGCTAATATACTATCATATATATATATATACAAATCATCAAGACTGTTTCAAATGAAACACAGACTGCGCCGCTTCTCACATTAAAATTATTCAGCAACTTTTGAAATGAGTCATGAATGGATGAGTATGAATAATTTCATATTGATCGCTGCCAAAGGGATTCATTCTGTTTCTATATTTTTACCAGATGGGTGCAGTCAAATCAGCATTATTCATATTCAGAAAAGTGTGTATTGAATTAATCATTGCACTCTTATTGATTGTAATTATTTTTTATTAATTTTTAATGCCAGACAAGAAAATGGCCTCGTGCTCCTTAACGCGGAGAAAAAAGACAGAAAACAGGTTTTAAATTAAAGGTTTGCAGGTCGAACGACTCTAGCTCTGCAGAACAGACGGTCTCATTCATTACTATTTAGACTTATTACTCCTCTGTTTCCATGTCAGATGGAAACTATTAGCAATTGATTTATTCACTCGTTTACAGTGACAATATGAAATATCTTCCCTTTTCGTTCAGTTCAGGTAACATTTCAATAGATCGCCTCAGACATGATTTAATCACTTTTGAACATTTTTATCACTTGAGGTGGTTTGTCTGTTAATTATGCTTTTGTTTGTGTGTTTATCAGTCCTGTAGTAATTAATGCGTTTACTTTCACAACATTAAATCTGAGCTGCCAGTTTGGCTTAATAAGAGAGAAATTTATCTTAGAAATCCTCTGTGCCTTCTTGTTTTTTTTTTTCAAATCAAGTTATTGATTAAAAGGTTATTTGTCACGTTAACTGCCCCCACTAAATATATGCAATCCTATTTTTTAATCTACAAATATCCTCAGCAATCTAATTATCATTAATTGTATACGACAGCTTAAAATGGCACCGTTTGAGCCGAGAATAAGAAATATTACAGCGACTCGGTTATTGTTATTCCCAGTGTGTATTAAATGATGAGCTAATCAGTCATCGAGCTACAACGTCTCCACGCAACAAAATTGGATATAGCATGTGAACTCACTGACTGTCTGCGCGCCGCCGCCAGCTCAACCTTGAGAAGCGGAATTCTCAGCACTTAGCAGAATTGCGCCCATAACAAGTCCACGAAATAATAGGAAGCGTAATAAGTGAAGCATATCTTCTGCCCTATATACAGAATTTTCTTCTCCCTCAGCACCAAACAAAGCTTGGGAGGCCTGCGGCTAATCACTGCCCTTTACCTGTTGTCATTCATCTCCAGGAGTCAATTGGTCTGCTTCTGCAGGGTGCAGAGGTAATTACGATTTGGCTACGACTGGTGTTTGGCTCTATTGTCTGACTGCGCGCCGCGCACGCTGGGATGTTGGGGGACTCGACGCTCAAAGCTCATTGAGGAGAGTTCCACTTTGACTGCACCTCTCAATGTTCCCCCGGAGAGCTCCGCCGCTAACTAAACAAAGCCCAGCCCAGATGAGTCAAGATCATCACAGTAAAACACCTCCACCTATTTTTATCTTTAACGCCAAACTGCTGTATTTATTTGAATTCCATTTCCAATGCATCCGAAGAACGGAATTTCTCTTTCACTGCTTCTGTTTCATTTATGGCTGATTGAAAAAGTTGCGCAGCCAGAAGAACAATTTTCCCAGATCTGCTTCTCTTCAAACTCAGATTCGTATTAATATTTAATCGCATTATAAATTGGATGAGGAATACAATTATGTAAGTAAATACACCTGTCCCATCAAGCAAGAAATTGAGAAAATCCCCCAGCAAGTAGCTTCACTCTCAAGGTGAGATTTGGGGAATGAATATAAAAACCCAGGGAAGGTTTGCAGCACTATAATCCACATTTCTATTCATCTAGTTCTCAGTATGTCAAATAAACCCCTTGCAGATGGTGCAGAGTGATCCCTCTAACTCCTGTTATGGTTCACTTATTTACGATCACTTATGAACACGAGAAGTCAGTGTTGGAGTGATTATACTGTGATATGCACAGTGAAGTAAGCACAACTTCTGTTTCATTTCAGGATTGTTCCTCATTAAGATGCGTATCTAGAGTTAAAACCTGTAATTGAGGTGAGGCTTTTTTTCTTTCTTTTTAAAAATGCATTCACACAATCAGAGCTTATCTCTTCTTTAAAACTGAAATCACAGGTTGCAATGATAAAGGTGGTTTCATGTCTTTTTTTAAAAGCATCTCTTGTGACTGGGTGGTCCGACCTGCTGTCAAAAGGCCGCAGAATATCACCATTGGAACCCGCAGCGCCGCTGAGCCTTGTAGCTACCTCCAGTTTCAGGCTCTCCAGCCCACAGTTATACGGCCTTAGTTAACGCTCACACGGCTCATCAGTAGCTTTGAGGTGCAGCTGGCACCTGTTCAGCGCCGCTCGATGCAATCAAACAACCAGACAGTCTGCAGTGAGCCTGTAAACACTAAGAAGTACAGGTGCATCTCAGGAAATTAGAATTCAATGGCAAAAAAAAAAAAACAAGTTTCCCATAATTGAATTCCAACCGTAAAACTTGCATATGAACTGGAACAGTCTTATTTCTCTTTTTATCTGTTTTTATTCTGAGCAAAGTCAACACATTAAGACCCCCCAACCTGATTCGACTCAGGAATATTCTCACTGTGTCTGCACCACTGGTATACTTAAAGGGGACGTTGATCAGTGGACCTCTTTTTTAAACCTGTAAACACTATTAAATAGTCTGATACCAATGTGAAACGACACCAAAGTGTCGAGTAATGCGGTTCATGCCTTTGCCCGCAAGCCCTGAAAACAGTTCTGCCTGGCTATGAACGCTCTGTTTCACTGAGTTTTTTTCAAGCCGAGACCGTTGTGACGTAGATGTGATCCGGGCTTCCTTATATGGTCATGCTGAGACCCGGCCAGGCTTCTCTGTGCCTGGTGTGAGTGTTGGTGTTAGATCCAGAGAACATGGCTCCCAGAAAATGTTTATTTGGATATCCTGGAAAGGCAGTTTTATTTGGCTTTCCTGAAGACGAAATCGGCCAGGCAGCAGTGGAAATTATTTCTTTTTCCGGGTCAGAAGAAGACAAATACTCCAGTCTCTGTCTGCCGACGGCGTTTTGCATGGCACTGTTTTGCAAGCGGTAAGTTAGAACTTTTCAGTGTCCTGTGTTTATTTTGTGTTAGCTATAAAAGTTATTTTAGATGGTAAGGTTGGGTGCTCGAAGAAATCATCAGCTGATAGGGGAATAGCGCAAAAAATTTAGAATTACCACCAACGTCCGAAATTAACAGCCGCAAACGGCTAGAGTTGCCAACCGTTCCTTGAAAAACGGAATCGTTCCGTATTTGGATGTAAAAGTGTGCGTTCCGTATTGAGCTGAAAAGGAACGCACTTTGTTCCGTATTTTTGTGAGAGTCAAAACGTGAGCAATGGAACATGCGCTTTTTTTGAAAACTTACGGTAAATTGTTCACCGGCTCTCTGGGGTTCTGTGACCAATGAGCTGACAGAGATGGCTCGACAACACAGAATCATTCTTATTTCATTGGTCAAAAAAAGACCGCTCCTCGGAGGCTACGGCAGCTCATTGGCCAACAGTCAGTCTCGTCACAGAGCGCGTGGGAAGAAGGAAATCAAAACATTAAAGCAGCAGCATGGCTTCCAGAGACATGTAAGTTTGTGCCGTTTCCATATCGGATATATAATGTTTAGTTCATTGATGTGTGTCTGCTGCTGCAGACTGTGGTGTGTTTTCAGTTTAGAAACGGAACCTTGTTGGTTTTTTTGTTCAGAAGCTTTTTCAGCTTTGATTTTGCACTTTTTTAGTTGAAAATAATAAAAAAAAGAACATGTTAAAATCCAGAAGAGACAGCAGCTGTTTGATGTTATTTTGCACATTTAGCAATAAATATAGAATAGAATAGGAATAGAAGACTTTATTAATCTCACAGTGGATAAATTTACAGGTGTATAGGCTCATAGAACCCACAGCAGGGTGCAAAAGTAATGAATGGTGCAATAATTAACAAGTTATAGAGCAAATCATACTAGGATTGACAATAGAAGCTAAAGACAATAAAGATTTAACTGTATGTACAACCTGAATCTTAAAAATATAACAGGATATATATATATATATTATATACAATATATACAATACAATATGCAATATATGATGCGATATATAACTATACAGTATGATATAATATGTACAATATGCTTTAGCAGAGTGAATGGATGATAAAGTGTCGCTGAATTTCTTTAGGGGGGGTGCAGGATATTATAATGTCCAGGATTATTGCTCATATTCCACACAGTAGAACTGTACAGTCTGACAGCGGTGGGGATGAGAGGCCTGTGGTAGCTCCTTCCTGCACTGAGGGTCTCAGTCGGCCTCTGAAGGAGCTGCTGAGCTGCTCTACCGTCCGGTGCAGTGGCTGAGAGCTGCTGTCCATGATGATGATGATACTGGAATGATAACTGTCTCACTGTAGGCCTCAAATACAAACTGATCATGAGTTACTGCAATCTTGCTACTGTAGGTGTAATGCAGTAGCCTAATGTGTTTTTATAGTCTGTAATAGGTATAACTGTGGCAAAATGCTGTTATATATGCGTTTTTGACCCCCCAAAAATGCAGTTTTTTTCAGCTGCCCGCGAGAGGTGTTCCTTATTTCAATCTCTGGGAGTTGGCAACCCTACAAACGGCAGATGAATTTTCTGTTTGGCGAGTAAATAGCAGGGTTATCTGCCACACGGGGCAAGCGGCTGAATGTTTTCTACAATGATAATAATAATAGTAAGCGTTTTGGGACGCAAAGTGTGGGATCACTACAAGTTGAAACGAAAACACAGTGCAGCATGTCTGTGGTGCATCGGAGTTATCCTAGCATGATAGCACATCGTATGCTACACCAAGACGTAGCATGTTTATCATCAGAGCAGCGTCACTGCAGCAGGTTAGTGAAAATACAATCATCCCATAAGGGTTTCTGCCAGACCTTTTCAGTCCGGGCGTCCGGCCCGCGCTAAATTCTGCAGCACCCGGACAACTGACAGGAAAAAAATTAATTAAAAAAAAGCGCTGCGTCTGCGGCTAATTAGCAGTTGTGCACCGCGTAGCAGCAGCAGCGGCCGCTTGGACACTCCGTGTGAGCAGCGCGCTGCTCGGCATCGCTCCCCCCTGTTCGGCAACGCACGTTCCCCCCTGGCTAAACTTTTATCCTGCAGGAAACACTGTAGGCGCAAATAAATATTTTTCCAATCAGCTGTTTACACGTCTGAGTCACAGAGGACAGCCAGCAGTCGTCACCAACTGTCTTTGAATGCGCCACACCGCCGAGGGGGTCCTTGAACGCAACGCGAAATTAAATGGAGGTGATTACACAGAAGAGGCACAATATGTTCAAAAGTTAAGGCTGGATTTCTGAAGAATGTGCCATTTCACAAACAGCTGATATGGCAACGCTTGTCAGTTATCTCGACTTCCATACCAGCAAAGTGGGTGTGACCAATCACAGCCAGTGGGATGTGCACATGGATGAGACTGGGAAGGAGTCAACTGAACAGAGCGTTTTCGGAGGAAGGAGGAAAAGCAAGTAAGCGGCGCAGTAAAAGACACAGATCTAAGAAGCTTTCAGTGCCATTTATCCTGTATAGGTCTTCTAGGGGGGGCTAGAAATTAAATACGAATGAGCAAAACCGGCCGATCAACGTCCCCTTTAAGTTTGAAGGAAGACTGACACAATCAAACGGGCTGATGAGGTTTATTTGCAGGGCGGCAGACACAAAGTGCTCCTCCTGCTCTCAGAAGAGCCGGGCTGGGCGGACAGGACACCTGATTGAGATGCTCCCATGGTGCCTTCCTGCGGAGGTCCATCAGATATGGGCAGCTCGGATAAAACCCTGAGGCCGACGGAGAACCCAATGGAAAGATTATATCTCTGAGGTGTCCTTTGGGCTTCTCAGGATCCCCCGGGAAGAGCAAAAGAAACTAACAGGAAACAAAGATGTGTGAACGTCTTGACATTTTCCTTCGCCAGCGCCGTTTTCTTATATGGAGCGGCTGAGAAGATGGTTACGAGGAATATCTAAAACACTGCTTATAGAAGATTTGTCATGAAGAAATGTCTTTTTAATGTACTTCACTGTATCTAAGGATTGTATCTTGTATTTAAAAAGAAAAGCCTTTTCATTCATTTATGTGAGGACTTAATCAAATTCCACTTTCCGAACATTTTGTCTCATGTGCTGCATAAAAGCAAGAATGCTCAATATGCATACATATTCATTTTAGTTTCGGATTATATTCACAGACGCTCTTGGTCAATACTCCGTCTGACAGTTCAGCTCAAGGTACGACAGTGTGATAAACGCTCTCGCTCGAGGATCTGACCGAAAGAACTTCATGAGCGCGTCAGGGCTCAAACCTCTGACCCAGCGGTTGTCAGTGTGAGACCCCCTCCCACTCCACCACCAAACCCACAGAGTACGCTCAGTGCTGGAGTAACTGCTCTGAGAGGAGAGTTCACATTTCTGACTGCTCAAACTCAGATTTCTTTAAATAGATTTGATTTGATACAAATCGTTCTGTTTGGCTTCCGAACATAATGTGTGGAAAAATAAATCCAACTATTCTTCATGGGCAAAAAAAAGCACTGGGAAAAAATGTGTGGTGCCTGTTTGTCAGTGGATATTACCAAGAGAAGAAAAACAACACACAACAGAATTATCAATCAATAGTGCCGACTGATGAGGCCAAGAACCACAGATCAGTAACTTTTAGCTCTAATGAAATTGGTGCTGAATTACCAGCGTGTAAAGAAGCCAAAGTGTCTTGTTTCAGGCAAAGGATGAGCTGAGGTGCTGCTTAGAGAGCAAATGTGAGATAAATTACCTTTTTTTGAAACTGTTAACCATAAAAAAGCTGCTCTGGAGCAGGACTTAAAAATGGAACACTTCACATTTTTTCCTAACCAGTGATTCATGAATAAATAAATAACAAACAAACCTAAATGTATACCGACGTATATTTCCGAAGCATCATCATCCTTCCATGTGTGAAGTGTTACTTTGCCGGGGCCTTTCTGCAGGGATCTGCAGGAGCACATCACCACGATGTGTCAGGCCTTCGGTGCAGCCTTCTGAAGAGCCGGGCGACTCCTGGGAAACAGAGGAGTGCGGTAACTTCCCGCTCCGAGGAATATTTCCTTCCCTCAGTCACTCAACCATGAGGAGAATCCTGACGGACGGAGGCTCTCTGATTTTGTCGTCTAGACCGAATCAGAATCCGTGACTGCCTCTCCATGATAAACCCATTCTGGCCCTTCCTGCCCCCGTAACGGCGGACTGAGGTGGGATACCTCCACTGAGGCAGGAGGCAGATAATAAAATCACACAGGATTACAGCATATGCCTCTTTTGACCTGTCCAGACACACTCTCTGTGCTCAAAAGTGGGATTCAGTCCATAGAGGTGTTTTGGATCGTCTCTTTGACAGTGACAAAAAAGACAAATTTTCAGACCTGTTCATCTTTTTTTTTTTTTCCCCCTCCATATTTCTATCTCTCGAGCCCATATTTTTTCTCAATCTTTTTTCTCTTTTAGCTGTGACAGTCTGCCTTCACGGAGGAAGGGGCTGTTAATGACTGCCGATGTGCACGTGGGGAATGTGTGGGTTTCCAAAACAGCCTTCTCTCTGAGTGACAGAAGCTCAACAAGGCTTCAGAGACTGGCTTAAGAGTTAAAAAAAAAAAAAAAAAAAAAGCAAACAAGGAACATCTTTTTTCCAGATGGCCACTGCAAAATAGAGAAAAATATACAAGAGGCAGTGCCTGCCTGAAGTACTACAAGTCATTTTGAGCACAACCACTGTTGTCTAACAGGAAAACACTCTATTTATGTGAAAAAACAAAACTCACAGGATCCAACTTGGTCTGCTGGATTTGTAATAGGCATCGCTGCTGGTCACAGCACTCAAATGTGTGTTTGCAAAAGTGACAAATACAAAAAAAAAAAAGGAAAATTCCTATCAAAGCTATCGGCCTGAAGCATGAACCGGGGAGAGCAAATGTTTATTTTGCGATTCCTCCCAAGTTTGCTAAGGCTGCTCCCATCAACCTCTGCTCTAATCGGTGAGTATCTGGTATACACTTCCAACTAAATTGCTGTTTATTCTATTCTGCAGGTGTCAAAGCCCCAGCCCAGCCGCTGAATGCTATCAGGGGAATGAGGGTCCCGGGATGCTCAACACTGCTGCTGACACAACACTATTCCTGAAAGACCCGCCACTTGATTTACCCAAGCAAAATGTCACAGTAATTGTGAAGATTTATATCAATAGGAAAGAGCTGACAGGGTCCCACAGCTATCAGATCTGACAGACTTAATATGTGCTCAAATGTTGCCCGTCTCACTAAAGGCTTGCAGGTTGACCAATTTTTCCCCGGGATGTTCCACCTCAGCCGGTATTGACCGGGCCGCCGGCATTCACTGCTGTAAATCGAGTGTGAAGTGGAACTTTCAGGTTGTGAAATTGTGTTTTTAATAAACTGGAGTCACTTGAAAATGTTTTCTGGCATTTTTTTTTTTTTTTTTTTTTTTTTTTGCTTTTGTGCGCTGTCTGAGATGACGTGAAATAAAGATTGACAGGTGGTTCATTAAGCTACTTAGCAACAACAAAAACATAAAGTCCTGAACAGCTACGAAAATGTAAAGAAAACAAAAAAAAAGAAAAAGAAAAAAAAGCAAAGAAAACCAAATAAGTGAACAACAAAACCAAAGAGCAGATATTCAATTAACAATATAAAGATCACTACAAGGGCACCGCAGCAAATGACAGATAGGTTTAAAAGTGAGCTGTAAATGCTGAAAACAGCATCAAATGATGAAATTAATGGACACATTATCTTTAATTAACTTATTATCTAAATGTGTTCTTTGTTCACTTACAATTAGCCCTCGGTTCAGAGCTATCAAGGAATAACTTATTAGCAATTCATCGGTGATCAGCGCTCCAAATGAGTTTCTACTCAGTGTTTACAGTGTAATATTACCACATGATAATCCCTGTGAATTTCAGAGTTTATCAAGCATTTGAATCTGGTAAATGGCCTTTTAAGTCATCGAATGAAAAGCACTTTGGTTTTTGGATGGCTGCATCGAGTGCTCTCTGCAAAAGCAGTTTCTTTTTTTTTTTCCCTGTGAATTTGGAGTTGTTTGTTTCTTCGGGGCAATAGTAACACATCTAAATCACAGAGTTACCAAGTAAACACTTTTATCACACTCTTGCTAAATATGATCTAAAGGCCCATAAAAAGGGAGTGAAGCAAATATATATTCTATGCCATGGAAACCGGCATATAAATGAAAAGTTATTGAAGAAATTGTTTATATCGGATTATCAGATCATACAATTACATCTGCGCTGGAAGATCCTCCAGTATGTCAAGCTTACGATAAACGCTGAAGCATAAAACACGTCGTGTATCACAACTTCAAGAAAATCATGAACGTTTGCCCGACTGTAATCAACTCTTTTAGGTTCATAACCAATTATATTTTCTTTCAGTACAGTGAAGATGTGAATCTAAGGTCAAAATCATTTTCTGTTTGCTCAGCAAAAGTATCAAAACATGTATTGTCTGTTTGAACAGACTTATGGTCATGTGACTACGGGGCGGTTTTACAAGCCACACTGCAGTTTTTGCATCATGCATCAGTTTCCTTTCACGTCACGATTATGCAGCACGTTGCGTTGTTCTGTCGCATAAAATCCAAACAAAACACACTTAGATTTCAAGGGTTATGAATAATTTTGCGAGCCACTGTATTTGGACAATGAGGCAGCTTCTGCTGCCTGAGGAGCTAAAGATCAGCTCAATGTCAAACTTACTGAGCACGCTGAGCACGGCCTATTTGGATGTATCAAATTCATTAAAGAAAAGAAAATACTGAAGGACAGTGAAGTCAGGAAATGGTACAAACAGCTTCACTCAGACATTTTATCATACAGATGGATTTTTCTCCTCAAGTGAGCATTTTCTGAATTTTGAATTTTAGAAATAAGGTCAAAAGAGCTAGGTCAGTAAATAAAATGTGCAAAAGCATGTCAAGGTGTGTGTGTGATTTGTTCTGCAAAGAACTTCAATGGATAAAACTCATGATTTCTGGACAGAGGAAAGGCAATACTTCTTGGTTACAAGTTGTAAAATACTAGTTTCTCATCTTGAACAGAGCGTTGGGAGATGTCCCGACCACAATCACAGAAGCAGCACATGAAAACACACTGGACACGCTGGACAGAAGCAATGGTTGATGCTCTCAGTGAGCGTCCACGATCTTCAACCAAGTATCTCCATTGAAGTAGGAAAGCCACAAGATGAGGATGAACGTATAATGAATGAAAAAAGCAAACCTCTAAATATTCATTTTTACCAAGTGTACATTAAGTCTATGAAATGGTCGGGTGTGTCCACTGTTGGCCGACAGCAGATTAGCAGATTGACCTTGCAACTACCATCACAGCATCGTGTGCACACACTGTAACTTACAGTAATTGGTGGTGAGGTGCTGCAGATGACAGTTCCAGGATGATAAATGCTTGGGACGGAGATAGTCAGACATCTGTGAGTGTCGCATATGAAGCCGTGTCCTCCGCGATTGGTCGGAGGCACCGCTCACTGCAGAGACTGGGGTGGCGATCATCAGCTTTCTCCTGTCATGGCTCGTGACAGCTTCTAAACTCCACAAGCTCATCGATTTGAGAGCATTAACGAAACCGACAGAAGTGTTTTGCAAATATTGATATCCAGAGTGAGTGTTTTTGTTGTGACAAAGCAAGCTGTGGATTCAAATGAAGGATTCAAACCAGGTTTGAGGGTCTCAGACAAGATTTATTAATATAAAACAGACAGGAGTCTAAAAATAAAGGAATATGTGGCGAACAATACAGACAAGGTAAGCCTCCTGTCTGGGTCCTGCAGGGTCAGTGTCCTGCATGCTTTCAGGAGTCCTGCTCCACCAGACCTGAATGCAATGGCCGGCTCTTTAACAGGGTTTCTGCAGAGCTTGATGATGTTGCATTAATTAGATTCGGGTGTATTGGTGCATGGAGAGAAAATACAAAACAAGGTAGGGACAGGGGGAGTGGGGAGACCATCAGGAAAGAACAAGTCATCATCAGCAGACTACAAATTGGTGCACACAAGATCCGAAAGAAGAATTTTCACTTCAGAAAAGCACAAAACTGGGCAGTGTACAAGGTGGAGGATACTGAAAGAGAAACTGCACAACAAGTCCTGGTCAAAGAGGAGGAAAGAAAAAACTGATGAAGTGATAAAGTGAAAAAATGTAGAAAATAGGGTGAGTGGAAATAAGAGCAAAGTTAATATTGCTGAATGGGTGAAGCATGCATATGTGCCTTATGTTCTTTAATCACTGAATGCAGCAGTTGATTCAGGTGATTTCTAGAAAGTTAAGACCAGATGACAGCAATAGTGGGACAGCAAAGATGCAAACTGCCTTGAAACATCAAAGAGGAAGAGGAGGAGCAGGACGACGGCTAACAACACATAGAATCATCAGGATCGGGATAGGAGCCAAAGTTTTACCAGGAAAAAACAGGAAATAAACACAAGGAGGACTGGTATGCCTTCCAAGACACATTGTTAAACACGAAGACACAACGCACAAAAAAACATTAATTCATCGATATGTTTCATTTATTTAGAAACACATTTTCACACTTATACTGCAAAGAATCGGAACTGATGAAGACTATTGTATCAGTCCAGTGCATTGGTTCAATATATCAGGTCAATATAACAGTCCAAAGTATCACAGAAAATTGAGCAGGTTTTATTGAACACAGCAGGACATTTTGTGAGCCACATCATAAGCACAATACACATCGTCTC